>NW_009698441.1:0-44551 GCF_000703405.1 Apaloderma vittatum | reverse complement strand
GCACTTGGTCTTGCTGAACTTCATCCTGTTGACCCTGACCCATCAACCCAACCTTTCCAGCGTGTGCTCATGGAAAGAGAAATTTAGACTCATGAAGCTACTACTCTTCCTACCATTATGCCATCCCACTGATGTTGAAAAAATGTCTCTCTCTCTCCTGCAGATTAACCTCACGTGGGTTCACTGGGGCCTCATTTCACAAGCTCTTCTACAGTCCTCCTCTCTACCTCATGCCCACGCAAACACACTTCCTACCAGTAGTGGCCAGCATATTAGTGTAAAGTGTATAGTCAGTATATTTGTTTAAAGCAGAGTCAGAATAACCTGCTGTAAATTTCACCTGCAGAAGTACTACTCAGTACTCGCAATGGTTATTCTGAGTGGATTGAGATTTAGTTGAGGTTGAGCAGAAACATCAGAGAATGTGGAGTGCAAAATACAACGTGTTAATGTTTCCAAAAATTAACCATTGAAAGCTGCCAGGCTTAGCATTACAATGCATTTAAGCAAAAGCAAGCACAGTGTGGCCAACCATGCCAGCTCAAATCTTCCCCACATTAGAAAAGAATATTAATTACAACTAAAGTGTTATTGCATTGCAGCCCTAGTTTAAAATTTAAAAGACATACAGAATTTTTTCTTATTAATTTTACTCTCAAGGAACTATCTCAAAACAAACATAAGAACTTTCACACCTACGTCACTTTTTTTAAAGGCTCTCTTTGACCTCTTGCATCAGTTTCCTTGACTAAGGTAGAAGCATCAACAGTTTCTCAAGCACCGACACCAAAAGCAGAAATTCAAATCTCACAACATTTGACCAAAGTAGTCAATCAATCACAACTTCCAACACCTCTCAGGTCTCTCTCATACCATCATGTCATTGTCACAAAAAAAGCCCCCAAACCTGTAAAAAGTACTATAAGAAAGTAGTAAGAGAAATTGGTTGAAGTAGTTCTGGTCCATCTTTCTGCTGTTTAAATTTCATCTGCATTTTACATTACTGCATTAAATTAAATTGCATACACATGTGTCAAGATTCAGATTTTTACCCCAATAAGTTTTAATCACAAGTCTAATAATAAATAATCCTTGAATAGAGTAGTTTACAGTTTTAAGCCTTAACTCTGCAAATGCCTATAAACCTGTTTAGCTTCACTCACTGCACAAAATCTACTGAAATCAGATAAGGTAAAACTCCAGCCATGCATAACTCTGCTGGATAAGACCTGAAAAATGACAAAAATACTAAAAATGATCAGAAGTAATGCAGCAGCACAGCTAAAGAAATTATGCTTCTGGTAGGGTATCACTAGATGCAGTTTGAATAGGGTATAAGTAATGTACGTCCACAATCATCAGAAACTGTAACATGCAAGATCTCTTGAAATTCCAGTTATTTTACAAAGTGAGATGTGCGTGGCTGTCAACAGCTACCATTCACTGGCAAAAAGGGAAAGCAAGAAACTGTACAGACCTGTTACAATTTCAATGAAAGCAGAAGCTCCTTCAATATTTCCTCTTAGTCTTTGCAGTGTGAAATTATAAATGCCCCCAGCAATCAGGTCTGTGACACTGAAGGCAGTCAGTTCTCCTGGAATCCCGAACCTTTTTATAAAGGTACTGTTTGATAAAGATGCTTTATAAGAAGTGAAGTTAGTCTTGGTTGGATCCCACATTAAAGTTGCAGAGGATGTATTTACCATTTTTACTGCCAGACCGCATATCCCAGCTGGTTCTACAGGAAAAGTTATTCAGGTTAATATGGAAAATGTAATGCATAATCCTTAAAATATAAGAAAAGTACCATCTCATAAAAATAAATGTTTTTAATTTAAATTATTTGAGTGTTCACAGCACCATGAAATATTCATAAAAATTTTAGAAGTATGCTTGCATAGATATATAGTAAACAGTGACATGACACTGCACAGGATAAAACCTGAGCATGTACCTCCCTGTGTGTACTATATAATTTATAGAAAAAAATTCCAGACTTATCAGATCTTCTGTAAGAATAACAACATTGCTCACTAGTGAAACAGAATGAGAATGGAACACTTTGGAAACAGGAGCAGAGATTTTATTCAGTAAAAACTTTTCTAAACCACAACATAAGCCATATAATTTTAGAAAAATGTTCATCTATTCACTTAGGAATATAGTAAACTGAATAGTCTCAGTGATTATCCCTTCTTCTCTTTTTAAATATTCCTTTTGGTTATATTAAGATTTTTACAACGACTGGTAGTTATTTACAAATAACACATCCATTAATCTGTGCAGCACAGCTGCGGTTAGAAAAATGCTTCCATTCCTCTTAAAAAATGAATCTTCCAGATTACTGATTTATCCTTCTTGATGCTTTCTGAAAAATACTAATTAGCATAATTCCATTAAGGCCTTGATTATTCATCATGAAAAAAATCCTAAAGGTTTTCCATTAAAATGATACAGTAAACTCTCCATAATCTAGTTGTATACTGGGCTGATCCACAATACCCTTGAAAATATTTGCTTGAGGATAAGAAGCACCTTTAGGAGCATAATGATGATTATTCTGCTGCACTTCCCATTAATAAGAATCTGAAGAACTAGATCTGGTTTTTTTCAGAGATTCACTCATCTTTGAATAACTAAGCAGAGAGCCTCCTTGACCATTAACTGGGTTAAGGAATTACAGTCAAATCACAGAAAATCCATCAAAGAAAGGAGGAGGTCTATGACATGTGTGTGTATAAATCTGGGAGCTGATTTATTTTCTGATTACACTTAGCTGCTGCTTACCTGCTTTGGCAGCCCAGAATCCAACATAAATCTATTCCTTCAAATACCTACCACAAACAAACTCTCCTATTTTTATGCTCTACCACAGGAGCATTGGAAAATCCATATTTGCTCAGAGACAAAAAATGAGTGCAAGATACAGGTCGATTTTCCGGACCTTGTTAAGCTATCTGAAGCACAATTCCTCTTACTCTTTTAAGCACTCCATGGCCTTGTATAGGAGCAATCTCCCAATCAGACCATGGGCTTGCAATGATTTTTAAGAGATGCAGAAGAAACTGTAAACAAAATGCAAGCAGTTCTTAAAGTATAGGATGTTATCCTGGCAAGATCTTATTCTGTTATAGCTGTAAGAATTTTGTGAGTCCACCTCTTTTTTCAAACTATGTCTGGACTCCTCAATTTCAAGCCAGCAATGTTGTCTAAACAACAATCACACAACAAAGCAGAGCTTGCCCCCTAAAGTTTCATTTTGAACTGTGTGACCTTTTTGAGTCACTTACATACAATGATTTAAATTTCACCGAACATTTAAAGTTGTTCAAAAAGAAAGAAAAAAGATGAGTTACAAGGAATGTCCTTACTTGTGATGACTTTTTTCTCCACAGCCACAGAGGAATCCAAGCCTTTAATCGTCCTTAACCGAAAAAAGTATTCTGTCCCGGGGGTCAGATCTTTCACTAAAGCTCTGCTGTCATTAACAGTTCTGGTAAGCAGCTTTTCATTACTCATCGAAAAATATGAAAGCTATTGGAAGAAAAACAATTTCTTATATCAGATTATTTTGCTTCATAAAAGTAATGACCAGAGATTCCAACTACTTATTTATATAAAAATATTTACGATATCTTCCACACAGAAAAACACCACAAGAATATAGCTTAAACTTTATATTACGCTCCATAGGGTTGATCTACTCCTTAATCTAAGATAGCTCAATATTCCAGTGGTGAAAGCAGTGGTTTTAATCTATAAAAGTATATGGGGTAAGTGAAGCTAAGTCATGTCTTACAGGTGACATGGTTTTGCTCTTGGAGGAAGGATAATAAAGTGATCTCACTGCTCAGTCACTCAGCTGTACGGATGAGCTGTAACAACTACAAGATAGAAAGAATATGAATAGCCAAGGGGTAGAAGCACAGCCTAAGGATTAATCAACAGGATGAGATAAAAAAAAAAAAAGTTCTAAAATAGAGACACTTCCAAAATCTCTGTGCCTTTCTGACAAAAAAAAAAAAAGAAAAACCCCAAACAAAACAACCAATCAACTAACAAACACCCATACACTATTCATAGCAGAGCTTCTGAAAAGAGTCCCAAGGAATCAAACAACTCTGCTCACTGGTATCCCTTGAAAACTCACTTGTTTACAGCCACTGCAGAGAATAATATTTCTGGAGACAGCAAGTAATTGAAATTTGGGCACTTATCTCCTAGAGACTGTGAGGATTCCTTCTGACCTCCCAGATAATATAAAGGTGAGAAAAGAATTCCTTGTGATAGCCCCTTCTGTGGACACAGAAAACTGTCACCACAGACTTTCATATCTGCACTTAACGAAAGGCAAGATGTGACTGCCCTGCAGAGGAGGGCTCTAGACAAGCATCTCTAGCACTCACACATGGGTTTCTCAGGTGAGGCAGTTAGTACGAAGAGATCAAGAAGGTTTGCAACTGCCTACATCAGCATGTACTGTCCTGCTACTCACTATTTCCTCCAACAGAAGAGGAATATTCTACACACAGCAGTGACCCGAAAGCACTTTGGTTCAGCTGCTGTTCACTGTGGGAGGAACGATCCAATTCCCCTCTGTATATTCTACCAGCACGGTACCCATTAATACACACTAAATCTTGGAAACTGTCACCACCTGACTAGAATTACAGCACTGCATAATGCTAGAAGCAAAGTTATAGATTAAAGATTTACATCTAATATAAACAAGTTAGGAAAGTATCTTTTGTGCACTCTCTCCAAACTATAATATGTTGCATAGAAAGTTGGTGAACTGGGATAATGAATTTTAAATGATTTGTAAAATGATCCCTTTTATGCAGGTGCACCTTACCAGTAACCGGTTTACTGAAGCCTTTCTCATTAAAGATTTAAAGATAAGCTCATTTATTCAGACAAAGCACTGTCTAATGTGGCTGCTTGCTCTACGAGATGCAAAACAATAATACTGTGCCATAAAGGTCAATATCACAGATGACAACTACTTTCCACAGGATGGTAAAAATAACCTGACCACATACAAAAGTATATATGAACTCATTCAAAATATGAATGAGATAATTTTAAAATTTGTAAATAGACTCCAGACTACGTCAGCAAAATGTGCTGTGATAGGTTAACAGGCTGCTCTTATTCATTCAGATTAATGCAGTTTACACTAATGAAGAAAGAAGAAATTTCAAGAAACTATACTAAGAATACTCAGATTTCAAGGTTTTTGTAAGAATATGATTGAAGCCATAGGCAAGGGGAAGGAAAAGAATTGTACACTGTAATATCAGAGTATAAACTGCGATACCATTAAAGTGGATTACTTTGTCTCATGGTAGTGCTACGTACTAAAGAATATCCTAGTCAAGTTAGTCAACTGCATAAAACTATACCTTGAAATCTTTATTGATTCAAATGACATGTTTAAAAACAATTTACTATCACAAAATTTTATTGACAGCATGATTGTGTTCATACAGTGACTGTAAAACACAAAGGATAATACAAGACAGACTGCAGAAGACACTGTACTAATGAGAGACTGGTTGAATATTGTAATGGAACATGATCCACCGACAAAGCATTTAGATGTCTCAGTGGATTGTTTCTGATCAGAGAACCAAAAGAACAGAAATTACGTTAGATTTTTTGCTAAGTTCTTCAAAGGTTATGGTTCAAAATACAAATGCTGAGGAGCCACTCTTGTAATACCAGCCATGAAATATTTGAACTTGGTTTCTTTGTAAGAATAAAAAGTTCAGTATAGTGATATTTAATTACAAAAGGAGAATACTTATAAATGATCAAGCAAGTTAGAAGGAAATTATGAGAAGTACCCAAACGTGTCATGTTATGAAAAACCCTGAAATGCAATTTTAATACATACTACACTACTCAACAAAATTGCAGACCATTTGAACAGTAAAGAGGATTACTTTAAGAAAAGATATCCTTAAAACTGGTGATCACATCAAATCAAGAAAAATAAGAACTATAAACTTGTCTAACTCATACAAGCTAACCTAGGAAGTTAGCTTAGTAGCAGGGTACCCAGTTGGCCAAGAAGGCCAACGGCATCCTGGCCTGTGTCATCAATGGTGTTGCCAGCAGGAGCAGGGAGGTGATCATGGCCCTGTATTTGGCTTTGGTGAGGCCCCACCTTGAACACTGTGTCCAGTTTTGGGCCCCTCACTACAAGAGGGACATTTTGTTGCTGGAGAGGGTACAGAGGCGTTTTTGTGGCAGAGGGTACAGAGGCAGGCTACCAAGCTGATAAAGGGCTTAGAACACAAGTCTTATGAGGAAAGGCTGAGGGATCTGGGGCTGTTTAGCCTAGAGAAGAGGAGATTGAGGGGAGACTTCATCACTCTCTACAACTACCTGAAGGGAGGTTGTAGAGAGGTGGGGGTTGGTCTGATCTCCCTAGAGGAGAGTGATAGGACGAAGGGAAATGATCCAAATTGTGCCAAGGGAGGTTCAGGTTAGATATTAGGAAGAATTTCTTTACTGAAAGGGTTGTCAGCCATTGGAACAGGCTGCCCAGGGAGGTGGTTGTGTCACCGTCCCTGGAGCTGTTTAAGAGACAAGTGGGTGTTGCATTGGGGGGAACCGTTTAGTAGGTTATAGCGCTGGGATAAAGGCTGGACTCAATCTTCTAGGTCTCTTCCAGCTGGTATGATTCTATGATTCTATAAATCTATGCACAGAGAAACAGGGCAGAGCAGAAAAACAGGTCAACAGGCTAAAAGAGACTGAAGAGCAAATTGAAAATGGTATAACAACTAATGAAAATAGTAATTTAAATACACAGTAAGATTTTTTGGGTGCTGGAGAGGCCACTAGCTGACAAAAGTACAAACGGAGCACTCAGAAGCAACTTTTATGTGAAACAGTAACTGAGTTATTTGTTTTAATGGTCAAGGATGTTCCCATGCCAGAATCAGTATTAATGAACTATGGATTTTGAGTCATATTGAATTGCCTCGAATTGAAATGTCCACAGAAAAGGTTTTTAAAAGAGTCTGACAGCAGTCAGAATTGTAGAGTGCCTGTTATTACTTAGAAAAGAGTAGGAAGCAAACCAGAAAACACTGTTAGCCTTTTCATTGTGCACCCACATCCTAGGTAAACATCCACTCAAAAAATTAAGGGAAAAAATAGTAAGACATGTATTACAGGTTCCACATAAGAGTGCTGCGAAAAAGACAACTGAGACATTAAAGCTTATAAAATCATGAAATGTATGGGGAAATAGGGAAGTATTAGCTATTTCTAACACAAGAACCTAAAGATTACCAGATTTAAAATAAAATTTTAAAAATGTATTCTTTCAAACAGTGCATAATGAAATTGTGAACTATAAAGGATTAGGTGAATTCAGTAAAAATTGTAACTGTTTTTCTTATGTATGCCCCGACTCAAGCCATTACTCAGGAAATCCCTAAACTACTTAGTGCCCAAGTTCAGGAGAATACAGAAGGTGTTAAAAGTTTACAGTTTTATCTTGTAAAATTTAATAATCCATATTTAAAAAGCAAAGTTTATTCTGGAACATTCTAAATAAAACATTTAGATCCCTCTATACAGAATGAATTTTTATTTTGCAGTTGAGTGAAATTTATTTGCATTACAAATTTGGAAAGCCAAGGAAAAAAAATACATTGCAGTTGCCTTCAACCCTGGAGCTGTAATCTTATTCTTTACCACACACTAGCTGAAAAATCATTTTTTTGTGAGCTTGTAAAAGAGTGATTTTGTGATCTTTTAAAAAATTGTGAAGTAATACGAAATATGTATTTGGCTGATCTTTCATAGCAATGTTTCCCTGCCATACTAATGTGGGTTACAAAGACAAATATATATTTTTAGGTTTATAGTGCATATATATTTCATTGACAATTTCTTTTTTTAAAAAAAAAAAAAAGATAGAAAAGATTGCATTGGTTTCTTCCCATTCTTTCCCACCTGAAACATATCAAATCCTCCTCTTGGCAGTTTCCAGGAAAAGTAGACTGTATTTTCTTCTTGCCCAAACACCTGTAAATCTGATGGTCTATCGGGATCTGAGGTAAAGACAGGAATAGATGCAATATTTAATATCAATATAATTTATATTAATCTGAAGGAAATTAACAAGACACTGCTGTAATTCATTATTTTATAGTTCAGTGTAGAGTTAAGATTTCATTTTGTACTTAAGAAGAACACAAAATAAACTACGGAAAAGTCGTATCATCTTAATATTACTCCTGATCCAGTTAGTGGCAGTATCCCACTAATTACAGAGGAAATTTGTTTGTGTTTCAAAAGCTTTAACTTACTTAGCATCTTCCTATACGTTTAAATTGAAAAGAAAGACGTATATACATTAATCTAGCCATTGTTAAGATGCATTGATTCAACAAGGAATAGCTTTTTTAGACAATACCTTAAAAGTAACAACTCTAATTAACCAAAATCATGATTTTTTTTTAATAAACTGTGAACCTACAGGTGCTAATCTTGAGAATGGTTGGGTGACTTCTTTTCAATCCATTGGTTGTCACAATACTGATTAAATAATCAGTGCCTGGTAGAAGATTCTCGAATTCGTACATTCTACGAAGATTTTTAAAAAAAATTGTGTTATTTAGGATTTTTAAAATGCACATATCTTCATACGTAAATTCTTTACAGTATTATGGATATTATTTAAACATAATCTGTGTATACATGTGTATATGCTGTCAGTCAAATACTATTTTAGTGTGATAAAACCTTAAATACAATGAATAACACTATGGTTCACAGCAAGTTCAATCAATAAAAAGTCCTAAAATATTAAATTAAACACATTGAATGGAACACAAGTTCTACTGATTCTCTTTCCAGTGCAGTATTTTGTTCTTCTTTGCACAGACATAGACATCATGAGATTTGTAATTTGTTTAAAAAGCACATAAATATAGTAATGTAACAACTAAACCTTCAAATATATATCTCACATATAAGTAATACTGTAATGTACTTATTTTAAATATACAATGAAACATCTGTTTTGAATTCATCAGTTATTTTTCAAATGTAATCCTTATACCTTACACCAGAAGATAACATTTTCTCCTCATTGAAGACCTCACTTTTTATTGAAATAACATATCCGTCGAATATATTTTGGGCTGGTGGCCAGGTAACAGTTACTGATTCAGAGTTTCTGCTATAGTTCAGATATTTAATTGTGCTTGGTACTATGTGACAATAAAAAAGAAACACAGCATTACTTAAAAAATATATTTTAAAGAAGTTTCTCTATCACAAGACTCATGTCATCAGAATGCAATGAAAACTCAAAAAACATTATGTCATGTCCCTACTTAACTCACAGGCACTAATACAGACTAATACTGCTGCTGTAACGTGTGCAGGGAGGGACTTCTGTAATTACAAGATCGAGAGCCAAACTGCTCGCTGCTCTGTAATGCTACTGAGTGCAGTTTTGACACCGCTGATGTTGAGTTCCTCAGAAATCGACAATTCCTCAAAAAAATAAATGTCCGAATAAGGGGCAACATACTGGCCTAAGATCACAGTCCCCACTAGTACAGCGTCTTGTATTCAACAGTGGCCAAAAGTGTATGTCTACAGAGAAACAAGACTTGCATAGAGATGTCATCCCCTTCAGTAATCTCCCAGACTGCAGTTTGCAGCCCAAGGATTTCCTGAGCCAAAGGTGATTTCTGTGAATTTAGTAAACCTCAGCAGATTTCTCTTTTATGAATGTCTTCAGTCTCTACTCAAATCTATGGCCACAATCACCACACAAAATACCATGCAGCCACAAGTTCTGTAATTTGACTACAAATTTAATAAATTACCGTTTCCCTTTGCTTGTTTTCTACTCCTACTCTTTCCTAGTTTCAAGTCATTAGCTCTTTTAAAGGAAAAGTCAGTGAAACATAATTGCTTACTCCCCCCATAATTACCCTCTCACAAATGATTTTATGTTACAACATTGTTCCTGTATCAGTTTTAGCTCAGTGGTTCCATAAATGCAAACCATTACATGTCTTTGAGCACACTCGCTCCTCTCCTATGAAACTTATTGATTGCATCTACTACACTTTTTCATATTAGGGACCTGTCTGAGGAAAATATAACATGCCAGATCCAATAGCCTGAGAGGTCATGTCCCCAGGTCCAACCGTTAGCAAGGTTGAATCTGCATTTCCACTGAAATTCATGCTTATTGAAGAACATCATGCTTATTGAAACGAGAAGCAATAGTGAACTGATACAACTCTCAAATTATTATCTCAAGACAGTATGTGAAAGTTACTGGCCAGAGTACTTTCTAGCGATATCTAAATAGACCTATTCACAGTGTCATCAAAAAGAAGCAACATAATTTTGTTATGAATGAAAGCCTGGTATGGGCAGAGAGGATAAACATGATGCCAAAAATAAGAGAACCCTTCAGAGTGAACATGATTGCTGGAGTGAGAGAAAGAAGAAAAACCTGATTTGAATGCATCTTTAAAAAAAAAATTATAAAATAGTTTTTAAATGTATAACAGAAGGAAGCCACTAGCAGTTAGGAGAACTAAATAGAAAATAACTTTGTGGCTGAGAATCAAATGTCCTAACTCAAAATAAAACTAAATGTAGAACCCCACAAGTTGATTCTTGATGTTGGGGAAGAACAATGAGGGAACATCACAAACCTAATTTAGTTCTTAACTTCTAAGTGTGTTCAAACTCAGCACTGAAGTGAGAAGTCAAACATTAAAGAGGTGTCTAAGAAAAGAGATTTTTTTTGTAACACCGGTAGCAAGAGAGAGTGCAAATATCAGTTACTGGAGCGTACACCTGCCTGAGTCATTATGGAGCTAACATTGGTAGTTTATTATACTCTGTAATCATATTCAAATTCTTACAGGACACAAACAGTTAAAGAACAGGAAAAATAACAATGAAAGAATAAGTAGACAATGAAGAAGATGATTGAATTACCTTCCTCTCTTTGAGACAAAATTCAGGAAGAAAGCAAGACTTACAGACGGAGTAAGGCAAATGCTGAATTTGACAACACTGTGAGCTCACCTGTCTCTATTTCCTTTGTCATAAAAATACTGTCTCTGAAACCTTCCTTTTCTGTTCGAATTGTAAAGTTGTACAGTTTACCAGGAGTAAGGTTGGAAAACGTTGCTGTCTCTTGCTTGACCTTCTGGACCTAGAAAAAGCAAACATAGCTTTGACAGAACTGCTTGCAAAATTTGCTTATCTTACATAAATGGTACCTCCACCTATTTTAACGGGTGACATAGCTTTTATTTTAATATCTGATTACTTAATAGAAGACTAAATAAATGTATTGCCTATACATAAGTCTTTTAAAAAACATACCCTGAAAGCACTTGCACAATTCATACATGTAATTTCGTATTGCTGAAAATCTCCATCAGCACGGTCCCAAAAAAGCTGTATTGATGTGTCTGTAACATTGCCTTCTCGTACATTGTATGGAGCTGCCAAACCTACAGAAGGACAAAAAACACATTACTGTTCAATCCAAGACTTTGTTCAGTCCAGCATTTTATATATCTTCTGTGGAGACATAAAACTGAAGATAATCAGTAGCAGATTCAAATAAATACAGGGTAAAATCTGATCTCAGGCATGCAAACACACAGATATTCCAAAATAGAAAAATGGTGAAAGAACAAAGAGCTAATACTGCCACTACTTAAAGAACACTGCTTCCTTGTTTAACTTAAAATTACATGGAGAAAAACAAGTCTATGAGACCAGATGGGATCCATTCAAGAGTACCGAAGTTCTCACCAAGACACATTCAATCATTTATCAGTGGTCTGGGCTAACTGGGGAAGTCCCAGTCGTCCGGAGGTTAGTAAGTGTGGTGTCCATCTACAAGACAGGCCAGAAGGAGGATCCAGGGAACTACAGGCCTGTCGGTCTGACCTCATCTTGAGTGCCATCACATGGCATGTACAGGACAACGAGGTGATCAGGCCCAGTCAGCATAGATTTATGAAAGGTAGGTCCTGCTTGAATAACTTGATCTCCTTCTATGACCAGGTTACCTGCTTAGCAGATGAGGGAAAGGCTGTGGATATTGTCTACCTGGGGTTTAGTAAAGCCTTTGACACCATTTTTGACAGCATCCTCCTGAAGAAACTTGGTGCCCATGGCTTTTTTTCAGGCGTAATCTGCTGGGTGATAATCCAGCTGGAAGGCCATGCTCAAAGAGTGCTGGGGAATGGAGTTAAACCCAGTTGAAGGCCAGTCACAAGTGGTGTTCCCCAGCGCTCAGTATTGGGGCTAGTTGTGTTTAATATCCTGAATAACGACCTGGACAAAGGGATTGAGTGCACCCTCAGTAACTTTGCAGATGTCACAGAGCTGGGCAGGAGTGTTGATCTGTTTTCGGCTAGGAAGGCTCTGCAGAGGGACCTGGACAGGTTGGATTGATGGGCCGAGGCCAACTGTGTGAGGTTCAACAAGGCCAAGTAACGGATCCTGCACTTGGGTCACAAAAAAACCCAGGCAACGCTACAGGCTTAGGGAGGAGTGACTGGAAAGCTGTCAGTTAGAAAAGGACTTAGGGGTGTTGTTGGACAGCCAGCTGAACATGAGCCAGCAGGGTGCCCAGGAAGGCCAACAGCATCCTGGCTCGCATCAGAAACAGTGTGGCCAGCAGGACCAGTGAAGTGATTGTCCCCCTGTACTTGGTACTGACGAGGCTGCACTTTGAATCCTGTGTCCAGAATTGGGCCCCTCACTACAAGAAGGACATTGAGGTGCTGGAGTGTGTCCAGAGAAGGACAACAAAGCTAGTGAAGGGTCTAGAGAAGTATTATGAGGAGCAGCTGAGGGAACTGGGGCTGTTTAGTCTGAAGAAGAGGAGGCTCAGGGGAGATCTTGCTCTCTACAGTTACCTGAAAGGAGGTTGTAGTGAGGTGGGGGTGAGCCACTTCTCCCAGGTAATAAGCCATAGGACAAAAGGAAATGGTCTCAGGTTGCACCAGGGGAGGTTTAGGTTAGATATTAGAAACAACTTCTTCATGAAAAGGCTTGTCAAGCACTGAAAAAAGCTGCTCATGGATGTGTAGATGTGGTGCTTAAGGACATGGTTTAGTGGTGGGCTTAGCCTTGTTAGGTTAAGAGTCGGCCTTAATGATCTTAAAGGTCTTTTCCCACCAAAACTATTCTATGATTTCATGCATTTCTCCCTGAGGATGGAACTGGCACGCCTAGGTAGGAAAGTCCTCTGGAATGAACTTAATCTATCCAATTCTACCACCATAAGGCTCAGACTGTAACTTTTTAATTTTTTTTTCCAAAAGGTTTAGCAAAACTGGCTAGGCCAGGCAAGACAAATACACTTTATCCCTGATTAGTATAGCCTTGTATAATTCCGATCACATTACAGAGCATTTTCCATTTTTCTCTGCATCTCTTTCATTTCCACTCCAGATGTTTTCTGAATGGAATGTACCCAAATTTACACTTTTTCCATGAAAAACTGTATACATGTGAGGGGTCAGAGGTTTTATTTTCCTTCCAAGTATTTGGGACCCCAGAAGAGACCGATCAAAACTAAGTTTCCTAAGGCAGTTTCATGCTACATTTAGAAAATGCATTCATAAGATAGACCAAAACCCAAGTTTTATTAAAGTTATATTTTAAGAAAAAACAGCTTTCAAGGCGGGGAGGAATTTTTCTGTGTTGCTCTCGTTCTCCTTTCTTCCCTGCTTCCTCTTATCAACATTTCCACTCTCAAAGACAGAGAGCAGAAAAGAATTTCAAAGGAAAACTATAAAAAAATAAAAGAAAAACTTCTGGAAGTATAATAAAAAATAAGAACAGAGAATTTCTGCATGTATTTTAACGAGTTTTTAAGTTCTTACCGTAATTCCTTTTTAAAAGCCTTGTTAGAATGAGTCCTTTTCCCACAACACCTTTTAAAATGTCTTTGTTATGGGATATATTATCTTGAAAAATTACAATCTCAGTGCCTTTATTATTTGCTTAAAAGATGCACCAGGAGATAAAAACTTAATAATTGCAAGATGCATAAGTAACTCCATTGATACTCTTCATCTTGACTAAAATAAATGGTCAAAATATGTCTTGTTTCCCACAAGAACAACAACTAAATACAGTCTAAATTCCAAAAAAACTTGCTAGGCATTTTATAGAGTTGATATAAAAAAAGCAATTTAAAAAATTCAGAAATTATAAGGGATCATTACAGTCCTGTTTAAAAAACATCTAGTGTTAGCATAATTTTTAATTGCTTAAAGATATATCAAGGTGATTTTTAAACAGCCTATCTTTTCTACTGCACTACAAATGAAGTTAAAACAGTTTACGAATCAAATTGAAAATTTAGTATGGTGCAATTTTGTAGGAATAAACTTAAAATACTCACATGTTTTCACACCAGATACACGGTAAAAGGAACTCAACATTTTTCCACTTTTTGTAGAGACATAGAAATCATATTCTGTTCCTGCAGTAAGGTTTTCAATTGTTACTTTACCATCGCTTTTTAAAGTGAATGATGCATTAGGTCCTCCTTCACTTGTAACATGTATGCCATCAAATACTCCAGTATCAGGCATGCGAACAAATAATACCACAGCATTGCTATAAACCACATAAGGAACTACAATTTGAACAGGTTTGGGCTCTAAAAGAAATAATTAAAAAAAAGCCATGTTAAATCATTGAAAATAAATTCAGTGAAAACCACACAAAAAATCTGAAGCAATTGCCCTGAGAAGTATGCTTGCCATTACAAACAAATAGATACGATAATAAAACACGCCATTGCTCAGAAACAATAAACCACCTTATCTTTTTAGGTGTTTTTTACTGGAATTCTGAAGCATTTGACAAATGATTTATGAATCAAAGCAACTTAGGCTTCCAAAAGCATCCATGAATTACTTTTTCTACTACAAATGCACTTAAGTCAGGATAGCTGGAAAAATATGCAGAAATGTAGATGTGGACAGGAAGATAAGCATGGATAATATGGTTGATGGATACAATACTGATGTGTTTAGTTTTCTTCCCTTACAGCTGGCTCTGACAGCTGTGGAAAATCCCATCTAGAATTTTTTGTCACCTGTGTCTTGAATGAGGTATTAAATCTAATCCTATATGAAAATTCTGAAAATGACTAAGCCTGCTACCCTTCAAAATACTATAATCATGTAGCAGAAAAAAGACAATGCAGCATTTCATATATCTATAACCTCACAGCTGCAGCTTTTCCATACCACATGCGTAAGTGAATCCTACTTGTTCCTTTCACATATGCAAGAAAATGCCAAAAGCATTTCAACATCTTGGTGAACTAAGACTAACAGGAAAGACCCTTTGATAAACTATATAAAGCTTTCACTTTCCAGCTACTAATGCTTCTAACTTAAAGTCTTTTTCCTAGCATCCTCTTCTCAGTACTAGGGTAACTTCCCTCACACACAGAGAAAAAGTAATGCATCTCCAGAAATAACTAACGTGTTTCAATCATTCCAGTATGTATTTCTTCTGTCAGTGGGAACGGGATTCCCAGCAATGGTCCTCATCACAGTTATGAGCACAAACAATGTGTTTTCCAAGGCTGCATCCACTTTGAAAGTTAACAGCATCTACTTTGCTGTTGCCAATTAGGATTGGATCAGTATGTTTCACACTCTACTTTTGATCCCTGGCTATTTAGCAACTTGACTCGATCTATCACATCTGTTAGAAGATCGCACCAATGATGAGACTGATGTAATGCGTATTGTACTTTGTATTTTCCACCACTGAACAATGTCTTACTTAAAGTGCATTGAATGGTCTTCAGTTCACTCATATTTCCATTTTTCACACTCGCCACTGCGATTTCATAAGCCATTCCAGGAATTAGGAGATCAACCTTAAATTCTTCTGTATTGTTTAATAAATACTTCTTAGTTTCGCCTATGTCTGCATTAGGCTTCACTTGAATGTAGGATTCCTGACCCTCTTGTGGCAGCTTCCAGCGAAGGGTTACACTCTCTTCTTGTACATCCGTTGGGTGAATATAAACTGCTGTAGGTGGACTGACAGCTTGATCAAAGAAAAAGATGTCAGTATAAAACTATAGTTTAAACTTATTATCAATTTACATTCACTTCCCAATGATGCCTTTTGGTTTATTTTTCCATCATAAAATTTCACAATTTTAAAACTGCTAATTCATTTAATCATTTCTTAAAGTAGTTTGAATACAATTACCTGTTACAGGCAGTTACCTACATGTTATCTGCTCTCTGTTTTCTCATAACAAATAGGGACCTATTTCACTAGCATATTCTCTTCTAGTGGATATATAAAGAGTAACAAAGATGATACAATCTGAGCCATACTATCTATGATTAGAAAAATAAATTAATTTGTCTTCACCTACACAATTTAGAGACATCATGGTAATGTTTCTAGTTTGCTAAAATTAAACATGCAAACCATAAATATTTATCAAATAGGATGTCACTTCTTTAGCACATATTAATGTTTTGTAAGTAAGCAAATATATAAATAAGGTGATAGGTATGTTCACTCTTTTGGAGGGTTCTGAAGGTTAGAATTGGTAAATAGAATACAGAAAATAATTCCCCTAACTTTCTCCCAAAATATCTCAACAAACTGCAATCTGTATGTGGCCTTAAAAATACTTTTGTGCCTTGTGTTTTCAATTTAAACTCTGTCTAGTGAAATAAAACCTCCAGAGAATGGATACATCACCTGTTGTGATTAATAGAGGCTTCTCATGGCAGCTTAGCGTTCCTTTTTCTGCTACATTCTGTAAATATACCTGATACTGATGATAAGGTTTTACATTTCCTATTACTATTGAAGTCTTGTTTTTTTCAGCTAGCAACTCTTCCCAAATGTTGGTTTCAATATCCAAAATATTGATGAGGAAGTAATGAAAAGAAGCACTAGATGAATGTTGTGGAGGCTTCCACTTCAAATGTATTTCTGTAGATGAAACATATGTAGCCTCCAACTGGGAGTGCAGTGGTCCTGTTGAATAAGATTAGGAAGAAAAATAGGATAATAGCTTGTGACATATTTTACCAATTCTTAAATTTTTTAAAAATATAGCCTGAAAAGCTAACAGTACACATTTACTCACATGAATGCGAAATAGTAATCGAGCAAATCAAACAAAGCAACTTTGAACATATATCTAATATTGATATGCAGGGGAATATTCTCAGTATCTAACTGAGGTTTTTTGAATCACCCTGCTCCTTGTGTAGAACTCGGACTCCTCACTTAGATCCTCTCTCTTATACTTCAGTCAGATTAGAAACTTCATGTAAGATAAATGGTATGAATTACCCATGTTGGTTAAAACTTTGTCCTAATGAGTGAAATGGCAAATCTACTGAATTTCAGAAAGTGCAGTGTTCAATCTACACCATTTTTATAACTATTTTTTTAAACAGTTCTTCATTATGTCTCCACCTCTTCCAACAATTCAGTCACCAGTCCAATAATTAGTAAATTGTCTATTTTTCCTTGCCTGGACAATCATGTTTCTGTGGACAGCAATGTTGCAGATGAAAAGATGACTTCTGAGGTAAACCACATATTTGCTTCTCATAGGAGAAAGCAGGAATATCTTTCCTTCATTATGGAGGCAATTTGCATTACAAGATCTTATATTCAGAAAGCAAACCACTGGATTAGGGAGCAGGGGCTGGCAGGCACAGGAGATGAGAGGACTTGCAAGTGCACCAAAGCAGCCCAGGGGATGAAGTGAGCTGTATCACATTTACTTGCTGGAGAAAAGGAGCAGATCTTTCCCTTAAATAAAAACCTGTATTTTGTCCTGACTTCAAGAAAATGGACTTCTGCTTTGTATTTGGACTGGCTTGCCAGAATTGGTAAAAATGTTAGGGTGGTATGTTTTCTTCTGAAACACTTTCCCAGTACCACAGAAACAGGAACATGAAGAAAATGTGCACCTAAAATTGTGCCCATTAAGTAGTTTTGCCTTGAGGACATCTCCAGTTGATCACCTTTAGATGCAAAGGTACTTTTCATCTCTACCAAACAGCATGTTTTGTTTGACTTCATTCAGTTAGACTTCACTAGAACACAAGTTGCTTCATGAATTTTTCTTATGCTGTACTGCATCATGTCATGCAGCGGGTCAAAACAATATATTTTTAAACCATGAAGCTTGTCTTAATCTTAACTACATATATACAGGGATACCTGTGCTTATTATTATTTTATAGTTTAGATTGAAAACTATGCTTCTGCATTTCACCAGCATGGTGAAAAAATATTTTACTGCTACTCTGACATCCAACCTTACCTTTGGACATCAGTAGGAATTCTGTACACAAAATTATGGTCAGAATGATGCCTTAAAATATACTTCACAGAAAAAAGAATTTCTAGCTGGCTTTCTACTTTGGGCCACCATAAACTGCTGAGTTTTCCCTCATCAATCTCAATGAAGCATTTTAGCATAAAAGAAAATTAAAGGTGTTGGAAATCACTCTACAAATTAGCCAATGCTGGATTCATAATTCATGTTCAGATTTTGTTATATTTTCAGACAAAATAACAACACGAGGAACAGCATAATTAAAGGAAAAACATAAAAAAATGTTGTTGCTGGTATTTATTTTTGTAACTTACTTGTTTCTACTTTCAGAACCGGACTTATGACAGTCTGTGCTCCTTCTGGGTTCCTTGCTGCTATTAAGAAATTATAGCAAAGGCCAGGATACAACTGCACAATTTTTGTTTGAGTTACATTCACAGGCAAGTTTAGAATGTATGGTTTCCACTGATCAAGATAGTACTTAATTATAAGTGCAAAGTCTGACTTAAGCCACATGTCTGTATCATTCCACATAAATACAGCTTCAGTTGTCTTGACATCAAGCACAGTAAATGTGAAGTTTTCCGGTACTACAGGCACTGTAAAAGAACACCAAGAAAAAAAAAAAAAAAAAAACCAAAAACACTGACGTTTAAAATAATGAAAATAATTCTCTTTTTGTATTTATATCTTCAAAGATAAACATAATTGCCAGAAGGCTTTTAAAAATAAATGTGAAAGGTTGGAAAAAATATAGTTACATTCATATTCACAAATATATGGTAGCTGTATATAGCAGAAAAATCCTGTGAAGATATAGCCTGGACCAGTGGGAGCTCTCTGGAGGGCATAGCAGTCAGTTTCATTTTCTGGTATCATTGATAAAGTTGAGATACCAGCCTTTAGAAGATAAGGAGATCCATCTGTCCACAGGAGCTGACCTTCTTCCTACATTGAAAAAAATGAAATGTATTTTTACATGATATTGGTGAATTCTTAAGGCTTTCCTCACTTTTCAAGACAATCTCTTGAACATCTGAAATGTACATATCTCACTTATACAAAGTAATTACATAGGAACATTTTGAATCGAGTAAATATTTTTGTGTAAAATTCTACCCCTCCTATTACAAAAGATTGCAAGGTAATAACATAATACATTAAAAGCCATATAAGCCTGATGTAAGGTGTTTGGTCATTCAGAAACAATCCTTCAAAAATCACTCTTAATCAAGTAATCTGATAATCATGGATGGATAATTTTCTAGAAATGTTATTCACCTGAATATTTTTGGCTGACTGAATTTTTATTTTTTGTGAAGACAGTCTGAAAGTAAAAAAACAGCTTAGCTGAAAAAAATCCAGAGCTCGATTCACAAGCAGCTGAGGAAATGCTATCTTTCCCCCTTTCTCCTATTTGCTGGTCTGAGTACTCACTCACACCTGATGCAAAGTTTCTTACCTGGGGCAGCATGATATATTGAAGGAAAGATGCTTATAGAGTACACTTACAGCACTGCAACACAGACCCCTCCAGTGGGAGACAGGTTTCAGTCTGCAGGGCATTGACCTACACTAACAGCTACGGGGGATTAATAAAAGAACTCAGGACATCTATGCATGACGCTGGAGCACTCTCAGGAGACACACCAGCCTAAGTGCTTGGAGGCAAAGCAAGACTGCTGTTAAGTCTTAAGTAAATGGTTTAAGTACTCTAAAGGAGAAAAGCTGAGATACCACCATAATTGTAAGACTTCCATTGCTTTTCCTTTTTGTTAAAGATATGCAAAAGGTGGGAGGAGAATTTTTTTCATTTCTAAAAGAAAACAACAAAAAAATGTTTCTTAAGACTAAGCCCCTTTTTTTCAATTCGTCTGTTGAATTAAAAACAAAAAAAATACCCAAAAAAATACTGTCATTTTCCAAAAGAGCAAAGATTTTTCAATGGTATGAAATAACGAAACTTAACTTTCACGAGAACTTGTGTATCTAGCCTGCCATTTCAAAAGTATTATGTAGATCAAGGCACATCTTCTTATATCGGTCTTCCTGGGCACTGGGGTTAACTGCAAACAGGAAGCTACAAGATACTACTACGATACAAACCCTGTAGCAGGGCTTGTAAGAGCAACCTCAGTAAACAACCTTTGGCTGCCTTCTGCACTCCCTAACTCTGGAGAACTGCTCAGGGTGAGGACAGACATGAAGGTATCACTCTCTACAACTACTTTAAGGGAAATTGTAGTCAGGTGGGGGTCAGGCTCTTCTTCCAGGCAACCAGTGACACGACGAGAGGGCACGGCCTGAAACTGCATCAGGGAAGGTTTAGGTTGGATCTCAGGAAGCCCTTCCTCACAGAGAGGGTGCTCAGGCACTGGGATGCACTGCCCAGGGAAGTGGTGGAGTCACTGTCTCTGGAGGTGTTTTAGGAGAGGCTGGATGTGGCACTTAGAGCTGTGGTCTGGCCAATGTGATGGTGTTGGGTCATGGGCTGGACTTGATGATCTCAGAGGTCTTTTCTAGCCTCAACAATTCTGTGCTTCTGTGATTCTGTATCAACAAAGTGCTCCACTTTTACCCAGTGCACTGACCTACAGCTCCAGGGTCCCTGTTGTCTTTCACAGGAATGCTTGCCCCCATTAGGAAGGGAAATTCAAATACAAATACAGATCAAAACAGGGTCAAAGAAGGAGAAACTCTGAGAATGTAAATGCCACAGAACTAATCTTGCTCACACTGTGGCTAATTTTTATCAGTGTCAGAGTGTCTGGCAGTCTTCCTAAGGCTACTGAAATCTTCTGAGTATGTTATAGTCTCAACTGTTTTTCACAGAATATTTTAAGTCCTATGGGTAGTGGGAGGAAAAAAAACCTGGAAAAATAGGAATTTAACTCCCTAATGGTTCATTAGTATTTTTTATCTCCAGTTTTACACAAGTCCTGTGATTCCTAGCATAAGTCCCCTGATCTTTGAACTCCTGGGCTAAATAAAATTCCATGCAAGTACAGTATGGAGTTCTCATAATCTGAAAGCAAATTACAACAATGACACTTACACTGTAACATCCCCGTTCGGTCCCCATGTGTTGCCTGATCTAGTTGAGAGGCGTCTCTGCCCATGGCAGGGAGGTTGGATTAAATGATCTCTAGAGTCCCTTCCAGCTGAGGCCATTCTAAGATTCTATGATTCTTGCTGCTCTTAAAATAAGGTACTTATCTAGCTCATTCAACTGATTAGACTCCCACAAACACAAAAACGCATGTAATGATTAAACGCTTGACTGATAGTCAAATTCTAAACTGACAATTAACCATTCTGTGTAATCAGAGTTTAAAAAGAAAAAAAAAAAACCCACACCTTTCTAATACTCCTTCAAACATCCAAAGATATTATGCTTTCATCAGACATCTACTTCTGGCAGTCTCTTACAAACACCACCAAGTTGGTTACAATTAATATCAATACGATATAAAAACTACAGCCATTCGAAAATCTTATGCATAAAACAATACTACTTTAAAAATGCACATATTACTGGTGCTTTACTAACCAGGTGGTGTTTCTCTAACCACAAACCTAGACAGGTTTGCATCTCCTTGGTTTGCGTGTTACCCCACCCTGACTTACTTGTGTAGCCCCATGACGTTGAGCCTGTGAAAAAGAAATCTTGCTACAACATGCCTACCACTTATCTCCTGCCCTTACAATTAAAGTTTACTTTGTTTTTACTGTTTTTTCATAGCATTTTTAAAAATTAACATGTCTAAAACAATATTAAAATTAAATTTCAGAGTCTAGGTTTTCCAAAATGAAAAACATTGGTTTTCTCCCAAACTTCTGATACTTACCACACAAGGAGTTTTCACTAAGCCTAATCACAGGAAGATTGGATCCCACATTTCTGGCAGAGTGCCTCCATCTTTCTGAGAGCTTTCCCAATACTTTTATTTGTCTCCATAGCTGTTCTCAAATCAAACCTCACACCACAGCAGAGCTAGCCTTAAGAACCCTTGTACCCCAAACATGAGGAATAGATAACATTTTTACAAGAAATACCTTACTCAAATCCTTCTTCCACTGGGTTTTCCAGCCCCTATACTGGACAGACCATGCTAAGCTCAACAATTAACATTTCAGACCTGTATCAAAACTGAGAAAGCCAACCCCAGACTTCAATATCCACAGTAACAAACATACAGAAGATGATTTAAAAATCTGGTAATGCAGCACCATCTACAGGCAAAACAATATGCTTGTGAAGTACTTAAAAAAAAAAAAATAAAGTTTCCTGTGAACTATAGGATTTTTTCCCAGCTTTGGCTTGCTAGATATTTTCAGCATTTCTAAATAGGAAGAAATGCCAATTGCTCTTCTAAGTACTAATAACTATACAAACAAATAACCAATATACTGGGTAACATTTTTTATTCCTAAGGGTTGGATTCTATGTACCAGTGTTCTTCTGCTGCCACACATGTGATAGCAAAAGAAGAAAGAGTAGACTGACCTTTAGATCATTAAGACCTGTCCACAACATGATTATTTGACTGATTGTCTGGAGATAAGACAAAATAAACCCATGTTCTTCTTCACTCCCCACATCAAGAAGATGTGCCCTTCGTGAAGATGTTTCGCAGGCTTGTTGTGCCACCTTCCATGGCTTGCTCTTCTTACTCATTCGATAGCAGCTGCTTTGGAAGGCCATCCAGCCCTGGGAACAGGTGCCTACAGGTGAACAAGTACAGGACTGTAAAGATCTTCTGTCCTTTTCATGGCAGTAGTATAGTTTTAAAATCTTCTTTATAATTACATTGACATTTTGATGATGATTTAATTGACTCATTATTGCAAAGCCCCAGAATTCAGAAATTATGAATCAAAATCCTGAGTGTCTTGAAAAATCTGACTAAATGAATCAAAGGTCTATCAACTACAATCCACTGAGGAAAAAAAATAAATAAAAAGAGAACCATTAATTTTTATCCTACTCTAGGAAAACATTCGTTCTTTAAGCTTAGCTTCTGATGGTTCATTTTTCAAATTTTTAAACTGAGCTTAATGAATCATTTGTTTTTAATTGTTTCCTGAGTTTAGGAGAACAATTATTTCCTTGAATTTGAACCTATATAATCCTTTCTTTTGTGTTTGTAATTTTAAATATTTAAAGCTGTGTTACCAGAATAGCACACTTAAAGGAATGAAGTTACACAATCAAACCATATCATCCTCACAATCCTGCCTTCCCCATAGCACTTTTAACAAAACAGGGTACCTAGTTTAGCCACTCAAAACCATTATTTAAAAGCTGGCAAAAATTATTCCAAATCTTTACCAAATTCAGGATCTTCCCTGCCTTTTCATTGCAACTATACACCAAATTCAATGCAAACACTCACATTGCAATGCTAAACCTCAACACTCACTTGACTATTTTAGACTGCAAAAAAATTTAGTTAGCTTAAAATATCTGCACAGATAAATTTGAATTTTTACTCCCACTATACTAAGAAATATTAATTAGAATAACCTATGTCATTAACATTCAATTTCTTTCAGCTTTCTAGAAATGAAAAAATCCATCTATTAAAAATTATAAAACTAAATACAGGCTTTTTACAATTTACTCTAAACCTTATAGAAAATATACAGTGCTTCCTTGCATTCACCATGACTACAAGAAACTGTAATATATACCTGTTTCAGCTTGAATATCCAGCGATTGAGACACATTTATAAATTCAAGGTGTAATTGTTCAAATATAAACTTAAATGTATATAAGGTGGCAGGTGTCAAATTACTCCATACATGGAATCCATTTGGGTTTTTTATAATCTCAGAAGTATCATCCAGTGAAACCAAAACTGAAAATTCATTGGTCAATGTACTCCAATTAAAAGACACTGTAGTAGCCGTCACAATTGTTTTGATGTCATTTTCTGAAATTGCACCTAGTAGACCAAGACAAAAACCACAAGGGAATAGTTAGTTCGAAGTTTTATTGCATCAGGATTAGTATCTTTTTCTTTTAAGGAATGATGAGGGACAACACACAGAAGGGAAAGAAAGGCAGTGTCAGAACAGAAAACATCATACTAAGCAATTAAGAGAGTTGTGCTCTTCTTTACTGTCATGATTTGTAAACTTACGTCTGAAGCAATCAAAGATAAAAGTGTGCAGTTTAAAGCATGTTTAACTGTAAAAGGACATAATTTGCTAGAATATCAGTTAAGTAATAGATGTCAAGTGCAGTTAGTAGCATAACCATTAATTATTTCCTGTGGCTTGCTGAATGTACTTTCAGCAGAGTCAATGACTGCTGCAATGTTTTTGATTTATTTTACCATGTATTTTTCCTAAAGATAATGTTTGTACTGAGATCCTAGACTGTATTCCAAAGCTATAAGCTTGTAATATGCACAAAGGTAATTCTATAAATTATTTTAAAGTAATTAACAAATTTAAGATTGGAAAGCTCTTTTTATTCTAGGAAGCAGTGGGCCCTGTGGTCCTGAACACATTGACAGCTATAAATGATGTTTTCATGAGTTCAGTAGTTGGACTCAAATTCTCACATTGTCTGACCCAGTTAGTCACAATATGAAGATCTGCAAGCTACTCATTAACCCTTTTGTAAATAGGAACTGTCAAAAAGCAGAAACAAAAATATTTAGTATTTTTAATTTATATAAGACAATCACAATCCTACATTGGTATGAAATTTCCAGGCTTTAAGTAACTTTCTCCATGGTCCTCTTTTATAAAGCTCTTCTCTTAAGAGTTGCTGAAGTATAGCAAATTCTCTAACATTTAAAAATCTCCAAAACTTCTGCATCAGTTCCATATTGCAGAATTGTTACACTAACCAAATGAGTTATATCAAATTATTCCTTCTACTCTTCATGGCTGAAAACATACATTGATGCAAAATTGCAAAACACATGAATAAGCTCAGGATTTCAGCATCTATTTCTTTAATCTTCAGTATTAAACTATAATGATACCAAAATATTTTTGTGCTACTCTACTTACGTGTCTTGAACGATTTTACACTTAAGATTTGGCCATTTTTTAGGGATTCTATTGTAATATCATACTTCTTATTTTCCTCAAGCAGAATTGTAGTCCTGGCAGGTTTCTGTTCAACTTTAGAAACATTTCTTACATTCTGCAAGTTAAAAGAATTTCTGGATATAGTGAAAGTAATGAAAATACAATTCATCAATTATCTATGAAATTTTTAAAAGGGTAGCTTATACTACAGCACATCAAACTCAAGGCTGTGGTTAAACTGCAAAATACTCAGTGCGTTTAAACCAAAACATTTTAGAAATCTAACTATTAAAAAACACCTTCATGCTAAAATCCCTCTATTTTCTTTAAGTTCCAGAGCATCCTGTGCTCAAAACAAGAATGCCCTCCCACAGAGATCTGAGAGCAATGTCTGTGCCTTTCCTGGAGAAATTAGACTCCTTCAAACCACAGCACCTTGAAGAACTTGCATATTCTTAACACTGCACATCTGCCTATCTATCCTTGTTCAACCAGCATACTCAAGGGTCTTTGAAATCCCACTGGCTTCAATAAGCTCTGTGAGAGTGCACACAAACAACACGAATTACAAAATTCAGTGCTACTTTCCCAAACTTTCTCTTTATTTGCTACTTCACATTCTTTCTATTTTTTTTTTAAACACACACACAGAATGCTATTAACTACTTATATCTACAGCTTAAATACCTATGGAACTACTTAGCCCTTAGAGTAATGATTACTTTTTGACTGAGAGCATCTGCACGCTGATATGTTACAAGGTAGTAGTCTGGATCTTCTCCTTTGGGCAATTCAGTCCACTCCATCAAAACTACCCTAGCAGGCTTTCCCACTTGGTCACAGTCTAGACTTTCTGAACCCTGTAACAGAAACATACATGAATGCAACTTAGTGGAAAATTCAGAATATGCACCTCTAACTAAATAATCAAATTCTGTCAATTTTAACTACTTTTACCCAGAACTTGTCAGTGAGCAACAGTTTTTGTATGGATCAGTATCACCAGCCCTACTGTGTGATACGCAGAAGCTTCATAATTTTTTCAAGTTCTGTAGTTACAGGATCTATTTTTCTTTCTCTCTCCAGAGGTGGCCAAACCATGGCATTTGACACAAATATATATTACTAGGAAAAGGAAAATCTGCCATCATTTTAGAAAAGAGGACAGAGATTTCACCTGTTGCAATCATAGTTAGCAGTCAGTCAGGAGCTGGAGGTCTCAGCCCTCTTCCCATATTACAGAGTAAAGACTTGTGACATTTCTTTCACAACTTCCTAATATTCCAGAAAAAGAAACTGCAACATTCCAGAGGTATAGAAATAATTTATTAAACACCACCCAATCCAATTTAGACAAAGTAGTACAAACTTTGTTTAGTGATTCAACTTCTTACAAAGGTCAACTCATTCTTGAAACAAGTCTTCTGTATTTTTGATACTACCTTTTCAATAATTGTACCTGCCTTTGAAGGATTCATCTTAGCTGATGCAGGTTCCTTCTGTGTTTGAATTTTATTTGGAACCAGGAAATTACAAGTTGCTTCTATCTAACATGATAGAAACCTGAATCACACCTCTAAAATTCAGAGAAATCAGGGCATGTGATGCCAATCCCTATGACATAACAGTTATTAAAAGATTGAAGTTGTCTTTTAAGTTCCATGTTTATTTTCTTTATGGATTGGTTCAAAACAGCCAAACCAAAACAAAACAAAAATCAAATAGAAACCCTAGTACACTGAAATAATAGAATTTTTATTATTATTCTACTCTGTGTTGTGCTGTAAAGAAATCTAACACACACAAAGAAGAAACAAGTATAAAAAGTGAAAACACTCAGCTCTTTTTTACTTTTTAGTACCAGAGTCTGAAACTCAGCAGTTTAAAGTAACTTCCTTTAACTATAGCAAACTAATGTAAGACCTTAATGTTTAAAGTTTAGACCATACTTTTTAAAGTCTAAACATTATAAAGTACAATATAAGCCTTTTATAAGAGGATACAAAACACCTCTTGGAAGCCCCTGAATTGACACACTTGACTAATATCGATGGCATCAAGGAAAAGCAGCAAGTTTTTAATAGAATGATTTCTCATTTTTTCTTCAAGTATGTGAACTGTGAAGCATGAAATGTAGCTGATATACTCCAGACTCAAAGCAAACAAGAAGAGGCAGTTCTTCACAAAATAAGTAGTTTATCTGACAAAGCTCATTTTACAAGTGCTAAAAGTTTCAATCAGCTTCTGAGGAGGCCAGAGAAGTTCATAGAAGAGAGCTACACTGAAGCTCACAAAATGCACTGCAACTAAATCCATCTCAAGAAGTCCTTAAGCTGCAAAGCACGGGAAACTAACACAGTATAGTTAATTCTTATGCTATTCTTACAGTCCTCCCCAAAGATGTTTTTTTTACCACTACTGGAAATATGATACCAAACTCACTGAAATTTATTTCACTCTATACCACCATCCTTAACAGACTGGCATTTACAACTACTCTGCAACTGCCAGGAGGCTTCCCTGACTAAGGCAGTTCACAGACTGCTGCATGATGGCTTCCACAAAAAAAAGCATTTGTTCTCTAAACTCATGCAGTCTGGATATTATTAAGGAATATACCAGGAGGCTGGGTACCACAGCAGCATTACACCACTTCAAATACACCACTTTCTTATCCAAAGTAAGGACATGGTATTTGTGCCAGTAACTGACAGAGCTTTGAAATTACCTTTGCTGCAAAACACATTAAGGTAAATGTAAAATAAACACTACACATACAAAAACCAAATACAGGCAAATAAGGACAAGACTATGGCAAAGTGTACTAGAAAATTAAGTGGAAAGATACATGCAGTTCCTAGGGATGTGTGTTTTTCAGTCAGAGTCAAACACAAAGGGCTAACCCACAAGTGGCAATTTTGGATCAGAAAGCAAAATACTTGCAGATGTACACTTTCTAAAGGCCTAGCCAGAGTATAACCCCTGGGTCTTAGAATGACCTTGAATTTCCAGCATTGCCATGCATGACTCTGCAGTGTCCAAAAGGTGACAATTTACACAGCTATATGAGCTAGCTTAGGACTTAAAAGATGCTGAGGCCTCGTACTTCTTCTGAGGAAGAAGATTAAACCAGAAGATGTCAAAGGACCTTTCAGCAATTGAAAAAGAAGGAAGACTGGGAATGCTTAGTAACAATAATTGAGAGTTTCCTGTGACCACTAGAGTGACAAAAAAAAAGCAGCTCAAATCATAAACCACCAATTTTCAACATTCAGTTAGAAAATCTATCCACCTTCAAAAAAAGGATTACTTTTCTTACCTTAAATAAAGAGTTTAATAAAAGCAAGAGAAGAATTGCTTGATCCATAAAGAAAGGTTATAGTTCCAGTGCTTTACGTGTTTGAATTCCAGCAGCTTCAACGCAAAACTGTGTTAGGGATATCTAAGACATAAGAAGAGAAAAAATAGTACTTGTACATCACACAGACAGAGCAGCAGCCAGTGGTGCATCCAGGAGCTGTGTCTTTCCTCTGGTCCTGCCTCTCCCCAGGCTTCTTGTGAGGGAGTTCCCTGAGCTCAGCAGAAAGGTGACCTTTAACTTCACAGAGCTGTGGGCGTGCCTGTTGTTCATTAGTCATCCAAAACCCCCTCCATGTAAAAAAAAGGTCAAGGTTTTTTAAGTTTTACTAATGATTACTGGATTGAAATTCATTGAAATCTGTGTAATCCCTTGCACCTTCCTCAAGAGACTCCAGTTGTTTCCCACAGCACACACTCTTGGCCAGATGCCCCAGGAGGGGAAGCGATGCTGCCCTTCCCTGAGGGGGTCTGAGACCCAGCTGTGGCCCCTCCAGCTCCAACCACTTTCCTCCTCTCTGTCTCTGAATGCTCCCTGCGGCAAAGCTCCACTCTGGCTTAGCATGGCCTGGAGCCTCCCAGGGCTGCCTGGAGCCCAGCACCTCACCCAAATTAAAAATTACTGGAATGCTAAGATATGTGGATGTGGATGTAGATGTATGTATATATGAAGTCACAGCTGAACTATTCCTGTGGTTCCTAGGCTAAAAGGAAACACCAGAAGGCAAATTTGGTTCCAAGAGGCCTCATTCATGTGAAGAGCAGCAGCACATCTGACCAACTTTCATGCCCCATCTCAGAGTTTTGTTATCCTGTAATAATGGTTGGACTCAGAGATCTTAAAGATCTTTTCCAGACTGAACAATACTATGATTCTAATATGTACCTATCTTAAATTCACTATAAGCAGGTACTCCTCGACTCTTTTTTTATATGTAGTGGCTACGTCTTTGGGACTTTTTAAATAAATGTGTGTAAAATGTGAAAGTTGCTCCCAAGAGTACTGACTTTAGCTTGCTTTGAGAAAATGCTTTTCACTTAGGCATTATGGAGTTTTAGAGTGTATCTCTGGGAAGTACTAATAACAAGTTCAATCAAGGCAACTAGCATGAAGTACTACATTATATCCTTTTAACTAGCTAGACTCTTGGTAGATATTTCTACGCTCTAGATTTTACATGAAAAGTGTTAAACTATCGTAGAATCATAGAATGGCCTAAGCTGGAAGGGACCTTAGAGATCATTTTAATCCAGCCTCCCTGCTGCCAGGGACACCACCTGTTGACTAGATCAGGCAACACATGGGGACCGAACCAGAATCGAACCCACGACCTAAGCGTTGTTAGCGCTATGCTCAACTGACTGAGTTAATCGGCCCCCTAAACTAGACTGCTTACGTTTAAAGTTGGACTCAGAAACAAAGCTGATCTCAGAACCCACCCAGTTCTTTCCCAAGGTGAGGCCAATTTCTTCATCAGTGAGTATTCTGACTGTAAACCACAGAAATTAGCCTCAGAGGAGAGATAGACACTGACATGATTTCACTGCTGGAATCACTGTAAAGATCTTCATTTACTTCTTTGGGACAGAATTTCTTCTTGGGGCCAAATTCCTGACTCTCATTATCAAGCTGTTGACCCCTGTGCAGACACCCCACACACAGTCACCAGTGCAAGGCTTTACAAACAATGAAAAAGAGCCTGTCGCAATAGGAACGCTGATTTATTTCTCAAAAGCTACTGAACAAGAACTCAGTTCAGACAAAAACTTCAGGTGACATCCACCTTTGGCCAGCTCTGAAGCAGTGAATTCAGACTTCACTCTAATTCCCAGTGACTGTACCTTCCCCAAATTGACCTTTTTAATAGAAAAATAGCTTTCCACTGTGCTCTTTGAAATTAAATCAGTTTGATAAGGTGATAAAAATTGCTCACAAATTATTTCCAAAGTAATTCTAGAATAATAACAAAAAATCACTGTATATATGTACCATAAAAATGAGAAATGCTCATACTATTTACTGTGTATTTTTCTAGGTGCTGTCATCTTATTTCTGCCTTGAGATAATATCTTATTCTTCAGTGGGTGGTTTCTCATTTTTTCTAAAGCCTGTATCCAGCTGAACTTTGAATTGTGCAATAAGGAATGCAGTTTTTAATTGGGGTTTTATTTAGAATGTCTAGTAAACAAGGCAGGCTTTATTTCACCAGAAGAATACCATTTTGGAGCTTTTATGTTACCCAGGCTCAAGGATACGTGTAGTAAATCCAAAGGCAATGCAATAAACCGCCTGATCTCAAAACACTTGAGTCAGTTTCTCTGAGAAACGCACACACGTACAAAGCACACAGGGGTCTATCACCGGAGTGCTATTTTAGCTAGCAATGCCAAAAGTAAGCTGCTGCCTATTTCAGCTGTTTTACAGAGCAGAAATACTCAGAAATACTCTTTCTTCTTTTTTTTTTTTCTCCCTAGAACACTTTGTAATCAGTGATCACAAAGGGAGGCTTTATTAATGGCACGACTTTCGAGGTAACAGCAGGAGTCTTCTCTTTTTTTAACCTCATTAAATTAAATGTGCATGGCACATTCCACTTTAATCAAAAGAACACTCCCCAAAACATAACCACTTTCCTTTTATTCAGCATTTCTAGTGATTGTTTTAACATCATTAACTGTTGGTTTTCTCCAGAATGCAATGCGAGTACAGAAGCAGCTGTTCAAATTCCCCTATTCTTCATTTTAAAAAAACTTGTAAAATTAGAAACTATAAGAATAAGACATTTTTTCAGACTATCTCCTTTGAGTGAAGTTCTCAAATCTCTGATCTTAAGGAATCTTTTACCATTGATTTCAATACATATCTTACCACTTAGTTGGTCTGTATATAGAATTATTCTTCAAAACAGACGAAAAAGGCAATTCTAAAATGGTCAGTATGTTGTGCCAAGAGCTAGTCAATGAATTGTATTTGCAAGTTGCTGGGGTTTGCTGCTTTTCAGCTCTGAAGATGATCTTCTACTCTAAACTGTGGTGGTTCATTAATGATACTGGATAGATAATTTTTCGAGTTTCCTTTTCGCATTCCACTTGGCATTTAAAGAAAGGTTAAATTTAGTGCACAGTGTTACATACAAACCCTCTCAACTATAATCTTTCCTCAGTAAAAAACTTTTTTCTTTTGTGCCAACATGTTGCTAAAATCTATCCTTCAGAAGATCTTTAATGTTCACATAGTGAATGATTTTTGAAATTACATACCCCAGAACGGTTGGGAGTTTGAAAACCAACCTAATCTATCCCACTGTGACTATGACATTTTTCAGCTGATATTGTAGTCTTCATGCTGCCCCTCTTGATTGCTCTGCTGCTACGGTTATGTGTGACAACTTATTTATGCTTTAGTCTCTTGTACTAGAACACACGTGTGCAATTTTACACCAGCAGCATAACCTCAAGGTAACCTCTGGAAAAGGATTTGGTGGGGCAGAACTTGAAAAAAATGAGTTCAAGTTAATGTTTCCTGTTGCCACAATACTTAAAATTGGTGCCTACAGATGTAAGTAGCAGTAAGTTTTTACACAAAAGTGAATCTCTGTTTTTAGAAATTGAGTTTGCCCTTTAAATTCTTATAAAAGGAGAATTGGAAGAAAAAGAAATGGGAAGAGATATATAGAAGTAATGCGTGTTAAAAATAATCCAGGCTCTGTAAGCAGAGTTTATCAGCCCGACAAGGGGTCAAGAGAAAAAAAAATCCTGAATTTGTGTCAGGTCGAACCAAGTGTGAAAGAAAGGAGCAGGGAGACACAACTGAAGCAGCACTTTATGACTGCTAGAGCACTGTGAACAGCATAGTGACCATTTGTTACCCAGTACGGTGTTCTTGTAAATGCCTCCACCTTTTAGTAAGTTGTGTAGCTTGTAACTATACTCAAACACTATACTTAAAGCCTGATTCTGCTCTCAAAAGAAGCTAGTAACAAAGGCCACACTGCAAATAGCTTTTTCACCAAGAGACAGCTGCTTGCGTTTGGGAAGACCTCTTCTTGCAGTGTGGAAAAGTAATAAATCCTGCATATTAATATGGGATATATTAATATCCCATATTAATACATTAATAAATGTATTAATTTTTGCTTTCAGTTTTTACTATGGAGTTTTGGCTAGCCAAAAATGAGAGTATTAGCTGCCTGTACAAGACTCAAGATGTTGGATTTTATTAATGAAAAAACACAGTAAGTGGCTTACACTGAGTATTAAAAGCTGTGCTTCAGTTTCTAATTGCATACTGGGCAAGAATTGGTCTTAACAAACAACCTAGTAATAAGGCAATGGAATTTTAAAAGTCAAACATTATAAATCATATAAATCATCAAGCCTTACTATTTTATAGAAGCATGTTCAGTTATGATTGATTCTAAGTATAAAGATAGATTTACATTAATCCCTAAAAAAAAAAAAAAAAAAAAAGCGTACTCCTGTGGCTAAGCCTTTATATTGTGGAATTCTTTTTTGCAAGCACAACTGGGAGAACGGGGCAGGGGAAATGTAGGAGTGAAGGACAAGTGCAACCAGCTACGGGCGGGGGACGCGAGAGGGCAGGACCATGGCGCGAGGCGCGCCCTCCGTCACGCACATGGCTTCTCCCCAGCTCCGCGCATTTTCTGGTGGCAGCGTGGGAGTTTGAGAGAGGCATGTGTTCCCAGCCTTTCTTTTAGCGGAGTAGAAACTATTCAAGCCTTAGTTTCAGAAGGGGTAGAAGGGAGGGAACTGTGTGGGTATTACAATCTTTTAATCAATAATAAACAAACTAATTAATTTTGGTGTTTAATGAGGTTAGGTTTGAGTTGGGTCAGCTTTCCAAACCAGCTCACAAGACACCTGCGCAGAGTCGGGCATAAATCAAAGCTAGGGGTTGAGGTAGGACCCCAGAGTTGAAGAGAGGTGAAGAAACTAAGACAGAGGCATGAACTGCATCTACCTTTATATTTGAGTTACAGGCGGAGGAAATATTTAGAGCAGAACAGTCCTGCCACGCTACAGGAATCTCCTACCTGTTGCAAGGCCTGGGAGGGCTGGTTCACATTATATAAAACTTTATATAAAACGTACAACGTTACACTAGTGTCACGTACCTAGAAGTCATGGGGGTGGGATGGGTGTCTGGAAAATGACTAGCCCAAAGCAGTCTGAATTGAGAGTTTAACTGTAGAATGAAAAGCAATCTTAGACCTTATCCAGCTCCACTGAAGGTGTAAGATTTTGCTGTTGGCTTCAGGGAAGATCCTGAAGCAGTTCCTACCAATTGTTGTACTTAAAAAAACCAAACTGGGTAAGTGGGAAGCAGATTTTTTAATACCATTTTTTCCTATTACAGTTTATCATGAAGTTAATATCAGGCATAGCTGCTTTTATGATTTCCAGGTTTGTGTAAGATTTCTTTAGTGGCACAGGTAAATTAATTGCCCCAACACTGATTTATTATGATTCTGCAAAGTGACGTTTATTAATACCTCTTTAATTACAAGTACAGTTCTGAATTTTAGAAAAGAACATTGCTTATAAAAAAACAGAGATGTTCAATCAAAACATAGTGTTCAGTCATTATACAGAAAACTGCTATCTTGTAGGAGCTTCCTTAAGTAATTTATCAAATACTAAATTCATTAAGAAGTTTGAGGCCACACTCTCTTGATGAAAGTATAGGATTCCTATCTCAATGTTAATCCATCAAAGGGCTCTAAGGATGTTTTTTTCGTTTTAACATTGTCCTTTGAATTTACTGTATGAGTACACAAACTTTACAGCTACGACTGTGATTTAATTTCCATTTCAGGCCTGCACGAAATGTTTCTGTATACAAATTCCAACAGCAATATCAGAGAATATTTTGTCTCTATTCCCTAGTATAAAAGACAACTTGAAATATCTGCCATAGAAATCATATAAATGTGCAAATGAAGCATGTGCTTTCTCAAAACAACACTTTATTTTGATTGCTAGGTGATCACTATTTCTTTATAACAATTAAATATTTTGCTTCGTACAATGGATTGTCCTTTAATTTTTAAACCAAGTCACTATTTTTAAGAAGGTGGATCCGGAGATGATAGTCTTGTTAGTAAAGACAGATTTCAGTGTATATGCTATTTTTCTTTATAAGCATCAAACTGAGTATGAAAATTATGAATCCTAATTCAGTCAATAGTCCAAATCCCAGTATTTATTTTTAAAAAGATCCAATTCTATGTATTTTATAAAAATATACTGAACACAGATCTTTAAACTGGAACACAAAGGAAGAAGACCATTATGAATGTTTAAAATGTGCAGTATTGTTTTTTATAATAAATATATGTACATAGAATCATATTCTACAGCTAGTAGACAGCCAATTTCTTATTTGTGAAAACTGAAAAACTGATATAAAATAGAATCGTTCATTTCAGAAATAGATATTTTTAACAAAGGAACAAAGGCTTGAATTCTTCAGCCTTTGCCTAGCTATGCTTCGTATTTGTAGTATATGTAAAAATTAAATAACCATTTAAGATTTAAAGACATTATTATGATTCTACTATATGCTCTGGAGACTTACTACAGACCATACTAATCATGTTTCTCAGTGGCTTACAGAGTAAGAAGAGTCCAGTCATTGACAATAGCTTAATGGACAAAATATAGACTTTCCAGCAGTTGAACCCACTGCTTTTTAAATAAATTAATTCAGTCATTCTTAAAATATTAATATGCTTCTTTCCCATATAAACATGGGATCAATGATGGTTCTCAACACGAAGTTTCCAAGTGAAAAGAACCACTTCGGAATTCTGAACTTTGATAAGTAGCCACAATGCAAAATGTTAAAACACTGGAAACAAAGACATTGACCAGCTTTCAGCTGCTCATTGCAAAGCTGCTGAGTAGAAATAAATGAAGGCTGAATTATATCTTGTTCAAAAGGATGCATATTTTTCTTTCTATACATGCCAATATTTAAGAAGCAAATTTAAACAACAGTGAACAACATCATCTTTACTAAATTTGTGAAAATTTACATTATGTAGCATAATTGAGGACATTTACTATTTTTTTTCCTCTGCAGAGTTCCATAGCCATCCAAGGTCAAAAAATAGAGTCCGGTGAAAGGAAACTTGTTTTAATTCTTCACATTAAGTCATACCCACAGTAATGTTCAGTTCCACTGGCATGAGCAGTCTATAGGCTCTTGAATGACATACATAATTTCAGTGCCATTTCCTGAGCAGCGTAACGGCACAGTCAGATTACGTGTTCCACTTTCTCGACAACATTTGCAGAATCTTAAATGGCTATCAATATTGACATTGAAAATTGTTGCAGATGGGCATTTTCCATCACAAGAAGCCACGTTTATCTATGAGGAAAACAAGAACTGGAATTAGACATCTCAAATATCGTTAGAAAGGTATTATATTTCAAATGTCTTTGTGATTAAAGCACATTTTAATATTTGAAAGTGCTGTGGTCTTAAAATTTATTTTCTCTTCTAAAATTCATTCATTCTAAACGTAGATAAATTTTTAATATTTTTTAAATTAAACTTTTTTTAGTTGTTCAATCATTTACTCTCTCTTAACCTTGAACAAACTGTTGTGCTGTGGATACCAAAATTGAGTTCCTAGTTTACAAATCAATAACTTCAAAACGGCATAGCTAAATTCATGTTCTTTTCACATTTGCTACTGAAAAGGTAAATTCTTCTAAGCAAAATGAAGGAAAGTCTGTCCTGCTCCTTGAAAGACCAAGAGGGAAAGCATATCAATGCAAAAGTTTTTCCCTTTCTTTTTCATACTCCTTGTGACTAAGGGCACACGAATATGAGCTGTGTTATCACTGTAACAAATATATCCAAAAAATAGATGCAGTAACAAACCAGAAAGGGCAGAGATTGGCTCTGCTCTTCTTGAGCAGAGCAAAGGCTTTCTCTCACTATTACTTTATGTGAAGTCTTCTTAGCTGATACTTTGACTGCAAAGAAATTGATATTTTTAATTAAAGCTTTAGCTGAGTCAATGCGTTGGGAACTTGAGAATGGCTGTACTAAATCTAGTTCCTTTTGTGATAGTTTTAAATCTGGTTTATCAAGCAAGTGAGGTGTATGAAAGATGCTTTGATGTACTCCCTTCCTAACAGCCTGTGAACAAATGGGCCATATCCGAACAAATTAGACCAGAAGGTTACTTTTAGAGATTTCCTGAAATTTGATAAAGGAAAAAAAGACCTTGTCCTAGGCACTAATAATCTAGATTATTAATTAATTAAATGTAAGCATACTCAGCTCTATCAAAAGTTTGACAGCACTAAAGAGCATGTATATATTTCCAAAGCAGGTATAGCAGATGCCACCATTCGATGGGCCATAATCGCGTGACTGAAACAGGTGTTTTGCAGCGAGGGAGCTGGAGAGAAAAGGTAGTGGAGCTAAGGACATGAATACGGATTGTGAGGACATGAAAACTGGAGGTACTTTCAGGTGAAGGGTAATGGAATCTAGACTTGGGAAGGGTTGGCAGGGAAATGAGAAATGAGAATGGAGGAGGGTAGGTCTTTTCGGAAGGTGAATAGAGGGGGAAGGAAAGGTAAAGAATCTACAATAGAAAGTCATAAAAGGGAAGGTTTGATTCATTGTGCCGATCACGGAATGACCTGGACGAAATTCTCATTGCTCCTCTCTGAACTCTCTCTAGCTCTGCAGTAATGTCGAGGGACCATAACTGCAGAAAGCAGCCTCAGAAGTACTGTGCCACTGGCTCCTAAGAACACTAGAACGAGTTTGTTTCCTCTCCCTATCCAGTTCCATAAATCCTGTAATTCTTAGTCAGGCTTTCTGTCTGCAGGAGAGCATTTAACAGCTGTTTTCACAGAACCGGATGCAAGGCCAAGGTCCTTTTCATCTAGCTTAAAAACCTATGAGGTTTGACTAAAGCTTTATTTTTAATATTTTTTGCTTTAGTCATTACGACATGTATTTTGTCATATTGCTGTCCCTTAACCCTACTTAACTACAGTCCCTCATTACCAACCCGTTCTCTAAAACTAACTCACTACACCACACACTCTAAATTCCACTACTAAACTTTGGGCATATCACTGTTGACCTTTTATCAGGATGGAAATTAACTTGCTCAGCTTTCGATCTGTGATTTTCTTTGCCTCTTCCCTTATGACTCTTCAGGTTCTTCAACAGACTCTTAGCAGAGGCCTTTTGGAAGTCTCAGGATAGTGTGTCTATTGCTTCTCCTTTAAGTGCTACATGAGAAGCGCGTTTGCTGCTGGGACACATCCTGGGGTTTGTAGGTGGGACTACACCAAAGCTGAGAAATAAGATGTCTTAAGCGGACCCATGAAGAAATGAGATCACGAATTTATGATATGGAGACACATGCTATGTGGAGGAGAAGACACCCAGAGAGTAAAGTTCTTCAAAGAGGAATGCAGCAGTTCCCATCACATCCAAAGTGGAAGCATTTCTACTCCTCTTTTAGTGTGGGATGTTATTTCATGATGAAGAGTTCAGTGTCTGGGTTAGTTACAAGCAATTACGCTGTGTGCTTTTCTCTTGAAACCAGATGTTTTTCCAGGTAGGAGGGCTCGGTCTTTCAGCTAATTTTACTCCATTTAAGAGTAAGATAATATTCCTAGGGTCAAAGGTCTGCTTTTGAGAAGAGAGCAGCACTTCTTATTGCTTGTTCATAGCTACAGCTCACTTCTTAATTACTTGACTTGGTATGCCATAGACCCAGCGTCAAAACCAGGACTTTTGTGCTTACCGGGCTTTGACTTATGCAGTCATTTTTTCTTATTGTTGTCCTGATTGTCATTTTCTGGCAAATCCTTTCTTCTTTTTTGCCTGGTAAAATACAGAAAATGCATAGTGAATCAATACAGTTTTTATGCTATATTTGCTACTAAAAAAAGTGAAAATATTAAAATAATTTTAAATAACTTTTCATTATTGTAAACACTGAAACTATTACTTCCATAATTAAATATTTTTAATGAAAAAGAAATCTCATATGGTAATAAATACTTCCTGTGCAGAATCATCAGTTTTATAGCCGGCCCATATGAGGCATCAATTTCCCCATTAAGCTATACAATTTTTGTATATATTGAAATATTAAAACATGTACTTGATTTTAAATTGCACATGTGGCAAGATAAATACAAGCAATTAGAAAAGAGATGTTTCAAGTAATTTTGAATAGTATTAGAATTAATTCTCTTCTAATAGAAATATTGAATATAAATAAGATTTTGATCCTGCATTTTGGAAAGTTTTCAGAACTTAGCATTTGAGAAGGTAAAGCTGTGAATGTGATTACAACCTTGATGCTATCCTGAATGTTTAAAATTTGAATAGAGCTATATAATTTCAATATATTTTTGAGAAAGATGTCCTTCAAGGAAGTTTTGAAAGAAAGAGATGCATGTATTTGCTAAATATTGTGCATTTTTTCCCACCAGAACTGAAGCATGTAGTGCTGAGTCAGCATATAGATAGAGGATTAGGGAAATACTGCATTTTTCAGTATATTCTGGGAGATATTGTTAGGAGGTTTTTTCTTCTATTTGAAAAATAAAGCTGTACATTGCAAAGCCATTTTTACATAAAAATCATAATGTAACACTGAAATAATTAAACATACAATCTTTCATGCTACACTCCATGTCAGACAGTTATTACTATGTGTAACAGCAGTAATTTAGATCTCCTATTTCACAATGCATCAAAATCATCTGTTTTGCTATACATCCATCCGTTCTGGGCATCCAGCATATAAAGTAATAAGCACTATTCAGCAGCTTCAGCACATGCCTTTGAGGTTGGGTGTACACAAAAAGAACAACTTCTATGTTCCCCAGAAGCTCATGAACAGTTTGATAAGATAAATGTGGTCTGAGTAACGAAGATTTTCTGCAACTACAGCTCCAGTAGGTAATTAAAAATTAGGCTTGCTGGAGAGTACAGCTGGATTTTAACCTGTGCATTGCATGCTAGAACAAGATTCTATTACTGAAGTAGCAGGTCACTCTACGGTCGAAACTGTGAGCCCACAGCATCTTGGCTTTCCTCCCTCAGCAACATTTAAGAAAATGAAGCCCTGTGATATTTCCATCCGAAAGCACTTGCAAGCATGAATACGTATAGACAGTGTAATTTTTGTACTTCTACAAATCATATAGAGAGACACATGACACTTCAGTGTGTAAGGTGATGATGTCTAATGAAAATTCTGCTGCTACACTTTCATCACTCCCACCTCCAACTGTCAAGATCCGCATTCAGTATCCTTGAGTAAGGAGTTTCTGTGACTTACCTATCCTTAAAAGCAAAGACTTATGATCATAATGCAACAGTTCTGTAACACTCTGTAATTTCTGATTACAAGAATATTTACTAATGTGTGGCTGTAATTGTATATTTCCCCCCCCTGCAACATTTTCATAACTTTGTAAAACATGCTATTTCTGGCAAAGAAGAGATGAAGCATCCGTATCTGCAAAGGTGAGACTGGGCAGTAATGCACACGTTTGCTCTATTTTAAAAGCAAAAACAGTTTAATCATTAAATTCAGACACCTGGGATCAGATTTAGCATGTCTTGGTAACAGTATTCAGGATGATGATATTTTTGAAATAACATTTCTTATTACAACTACCCTGTACTGTAAGTTTACATGTTAAAGCCAATTTCAGAGATGAATAGGAGGAAGAACCACCAGTGACATATACCATAAATGGATGAACCTAATTCTGACAGGTGCTGAGCAGTGAACCCTAACCAGGCTTTAGAAAACCCCTGGTTTGGCAGGCTGGCAGGGGATCAGCATCTCTCAGCATCAGGCCCAGTACCATTAACTGCATGGTAACATTAATGGTGATGACAGATATATATGTCTAGCAAGCAGTGCTTACATTACTATTAAAAAAAGAAAATACATTATTAAAAATAATACCTGGTTCACAATTAATACTATCAGTAGGCACTACGGGACTAATGGCAAAGGGTAATAGACCCAATCCAGAACCTGGCAGAATCATTAGGAACATAAGTTTCTCATGAAATAAAACATTTTTATATAAATGACATTTCATTAATTCTTACACTGCCAACTGCAAGTTTTCTTTCAGCAAAAAATGACGAGGTTTCCTGTTAAGTCTTTGAAATTTAGAAACTCTGCAGCTGCTTGAAGTCTCACTAAAGATGGCCTAAACTTTATTACTCTCCCGGTTACCGCAAAACTGGAATGATGCTTCCTTGTAAACCACACTTTTGCAAGGAGTCTCTCTATGGCAAGGTAAGAATTAAATGTATGGGCTCACTTTGCATGCATTGAATCAAGATCTGTAAGAAAGATTATTTGTTCCCATTGAAACCCCAAGCTGTTGCAAGCGTTATTTGTAAGTACTCATTTTAATTGCTTCATCACAGGACACATGCTTTTAGTTAATAACAAAATAAAAAACAATAGCATATAATTGTATTAATTAGATCTGGTTTTTTAGCAGCCACACCAGTGAGTATTTCTGAAGTATAACAATGCCTTTCCTGAGGCCACAGAGTATGGCCAAAATTATAAATCTTCCTAGTCAACAGAAAATCAGTAGCCATTAATTCTTTAGACTAATTTTCTAAACAAAGCCAACCTAATGGGAGATTTGTGCATATAACACAAAAATAGACCAAAAAAGAGGGGGAGGATTTTCTGTGACATTCAGCAGGTTCTTGTTCTACACAGTTCTTACACAAATGTTTTATTTTTATGTATGCATAATTACATTCCTTGATAAGAAAACCTTTCCTAGTGAAAACTGCAGAGAAGATAGGTTTGTTCTTGATCGACTTTTAAAATTGCATAATTTATGAAACCTTTATATAAACTTGCATCACAATTGTAATCATATTTTAATGTCACACATTAATATTAGTGTTACTATAACTTTTGCTCTTTGGGGATTTATAAATGAATTATTCTACTATTTTGGTACTAGAAAATACATATTAGTAATACAGAATAAATCAGTAAGTTTGGAGACATATTTCAAAATGTCATAGAATTAGGAGTCAATTTTATAGGGGAAAATCCTTATCTTTCAGGGTGAAAATCATATAGGCAATATTTCAGAATCGTCTTAGCAATAAAGAAAATACTATCATTATTTTAATTGAGGTTATATAGTATTCCACAAGTTACATTTGGAGGGATTTGGTTATACTCCAGAATGATAATGTTAAAAATCACCAAGTCAGCAGCCAGATGAAGCAAGACCTTTTAATAAGAGTAGTTAGATAACTACAACGTTTTGATGTGATTTGGTGGGGGGGGCTGCATGCTTTTTCCTTCTTTATATCCCAGCAACTGAGGTTAAAAAACAAGCCCTCCAAACCCAAAGCCAAACTAGCTCGTATTGCAGCTTTCATCACTTACAGGTCTTGCAGCAGCCATCATTATACGTCTGCACAGTTCCTCCATTCTAGGAAAATAAAAGGAGAATATATCAAAAAAGACTGTGCCCAATGCAAAGAGGAATTGTATCTCAAGATACTCCATGTTTAAATAAAAATAATAAGTAGCATCACTGAAATCAAGAGAATTACACAGATTATGTATCAGCTGGAGGTTTGGTTTGCAAATTCTTAAAGACTTTAATGTTGAAAATGAACTTGTCACTGCTTATCTGATTTGATCTAGACTCCTTCGAATAAGACACTTAGTTTCTATAAGCATCTTTTTAGAGCATCCACTAACATCTATTTCCCCACCTCTAAGATTTATTACGATAGTTAAAAAAAATTCATGTGTGCAACGTTGCTGCTGATGTAAAAGGATTTACACTGATCATATGCTAACAAAATGGGTCAGAATGGGTGCAAGCAAGAAATATGCACCCACAATTTTAGTGCATAGTCCCAAACTGCATATCAAGCAGACAACTGAACATAAATAGCTCTCTTATGATAACAACAGACAGAAGACATTTTACAGCTTCCACCTTCTCGTGCTACCATGCATTTTTTATCTCATCACAGAGAAATTACTGTACAGGTTGTTCAAGAACTTCTTAAATGAGCACCTAAAGTCAGCCTCTTGAATCCGTATTCCTATTCATAGCTACTAGTACAAGTCTATGCACAGCATCTCTGTAAAACAGGTCAGTTAATTTTAGGGTTCCATTCTTTAAAATCTTAACCTATTATTACTAAGGAAAAATCCTAAGAGATGGTGACAACGGGGTTTCAAGGAAGACACTTGAGAATAAATTCAACATAGAACTGATATTCATTTTGGATAGAATGCTCTCTTCAGGACTGGGAGAAATAAAGATTTCTTTTTAACAATTTTAGTGGATAAGTAGGACTTTTGCTAAAATGATAACCTATAGTCAAGACAGCAATGGTACTTACCCTCTCTACGTGTATATTTATTTTATTATTATTTGTAGCTTATATTAAATATATGGAGCATTGCAAGTGCAAGAATCGTAAGAAGTATTATAAAGTTAGAGAAGCGTTAATTAGAAATTAAATTGTAAACAAATATGTACTCTACGTGAAACATCCACTTTCTTAAAGCCAGTTTATATGGGTGTGCCAAATCTATATTTTTATATATATGTTGTATGTAGATACCCTTTCATGTATGATAGATATTTTTTGTTAGCTATTATGACATTTAGTTTAGGAGGTAATAAAGTTTATATGTACTCTGTCATCTTTCTAACCTTTGCACAACTTAAGGAATTTTTAACATAGTCCACTTTTATATATGGCATTTCTGAAATGCTTTGATTCAGTTTATTTAGTATATGGGTACCACAAATTTGGTGTTGTTCCAAACTAAAGATGTAGTGTTTAGCCCTTTATATAGTGGCATGTCAAGCATGATTCCAGTTCCACAATATTTTAAAAGTAGTCATCACTGAGACACAAAAGAAACTTTCATGCTCCTCACAGATATTTTGTCAGTCAAAAACAAGAAAACAGAAACAACAGAAAACAAGACTGTAAATTTCTTGCTTATTTGCTTTTACTTACCACTATTTTAATTTAAAGAAAGTGCATGAGGTCTAGATGTGTTGTCAAGTGCAAGCCAAACTCAGATCAGTTATTGCCACTTACCTCACCCAAAGTACAAACCTTTGTACACTCGGACTCGTTAAAAGGGGGGCAGACAACACTTGATCCCAGTATGATAGCCCCCGCAGCAGTCTTTGCACACTCGTAGTTGGTGCAGTTGGAGCTCCAGGTGCTTCCTTCCTGAATATACAAAACAAAACCATTGTCAGGAAACACAAAACATTTCAGCTTTATCTCCAACCCTAAGTGCCTGTAAAAGTGGTGTCTTCACGCTGTAGCACCTACAGGACCAGGGGCGTTGTTGCAGACCACCCATAGGCAGCAAAGAGAAAGACCATCCTATAACTACCAGTGGCCACTCTTCACCGGAGCCATGGCTCTGCTTGCTCAGTATGGGTGTAGAAACCAGAATGAAAAAAGTGCCCCTGGAAAGAGGGGCCATGTAGGTACATGGACATAGGAGCATGTGTACTCAAAATCTCCCAACACATCTAAATCACTGTATAGGACTTAGAGTTACAGTTTGAACCCTATTCTGCATTTAGAGCATATCCAGTCTTAAGTAAAGGACGCCATTCGCCTGCCTTCATAGAATAAAACTGGCTGGATGGCCGAGCCCAGAGAG
>NW_009698440.1:813-86949 GCF_000703405.1 Apaloderma vittatum | reverse complement strand
TATCAATCAAGTAAATTTCTGTTCAGGGACTTTTTTCCACTGTACCTGGATATCCAGGAGTAAAGCAAGAGTGAGAATCTCTAAAATCCATCAAGCAGGACCTAGTACCATACTCTGGATGGAGCTGTATGCTGACTTTTATCCAGTCTTATAGACATTGTCCTGCCTCCAGTCTTTCTGCCTCTGCTTCTTTACCTGGTCCGTCCCAGGCCAATATGTAAATAACTAAAACAATGAAGGCAATAGTACAAAATATCCACCATCTACTCCGTGAGGTCATGAATTCCCAGGGAGTTTAGGATGTCATTCTTCCTCATGCCATTTCACAAGATCATATTTTCTATTGATGAAATACTCTCTTTGTATCTTCCAGAACAACTGCACACAATGCCAACTTCTCTTTAAAGAAAACTATGCAACCACGCACCAGTAGTCATGAGTCACCTCACAAGAGCAAACCAGGAAATGCAAGTAAATGAGGGCTGAAGTGAGTGAACAGGAAGATGAAATAATGAAAAGACAAAACAAGCTCCCATCTTGTTCCTACCAGCAATAAATGAAAAGTTCAAACCGGGATTCTAAGAAACTGGGAAAATTTCTTGTCATTGATCTTTTATTCACAAATATAGGGAAACAGATTTCGCAGTTAATAAACTCACTGTATAAGAGCCATGAAGAAGCAGGAGTGATATGGGCATTGATTCCCATGCGAGTACCGACAAAGTGCAAATTCTACAGTCTGTACGTGCTGTTGATGACAGGATGCACGCTAACAGCTATGAATCTTAAGGGATGTGTCTGCTGGGTAGTGTGATAGCTAGTAAATCTGTCTTAGTGACTTATTGATCCTGCCGTTTTGCCTGCAGAAGAGGCAGGTGGTGCAGGAAAAAAAAAAAAATCAACAGAAAAAACAACCCACCACCAAACCACACTTCTACTATTTCCTCCACACTTTGTCAGCTAGGATTTAACACCTTGTTCTACAAGGAATTAAGCACCTCCAAGCTAGACGGTGAGCAACCCTATCTTTGAGGGAGGTCAGAAAGGGTTCAAGAGCACACAAGTCTGAAGGACCTTTACTAACTCTTAGTTTTGAACCTGGAGCAATAAAGTACTACATCCAAACATTGCAACTTCAATAGCCACATTAAAAACTTCTCAGGACCCTGGACTTGAAAATCTTTGAATTCAAATTATTTCCTTTTGCTTACATCTTCTGATTTATTTTGTTTACCTTTATTACACAATAAGCAGTTAACTAAAAAGTTAATTGGCTATTAATTTTTTCAGTAATCTCATTAGTCACCAACATGTATTAAAAAGAGTACTGACCACTTTGGCAACTTTATGAGAATCTTTGCTATGTAAAGCTCATAGAGAAGTTCATCCAAAAGAGGAGGTGAAAGGGAGTAAGAAACGACTATTTGATAAGCTAATACGCAGTAAGATGTCAGAGGACTTCTCTAGGAAAATTCAAAGCAAGGATTTAATTTTAAAAATAAAAGGCAGCAGTAAAGTAGGTCAGCGTGAGCTCTGGATGATGATAATGAGCAACCAGAAAACTTGGTTATTATCCCTAGGTCTGCCACTCGTGTGTTGTGTGACCTAAAAGAGATTGCTTGACCTCTCCAGACTTCTGATTCTCTCTCTTGCTTTCATTTGGCAAGGCCACTGCATGTCAACTCATTGAGGCAACAGCTGTCTTTCATTACAGGTGTTGGCAATGGATCCAGCACAGCTGAGACCTCTACTGCTGCCACAATAGTAATAAAACCTTGAGGAGCACACTGTGTAATAGTATAAAATCTATCTGTGAGAGCAAAGGGACTTTATGAAAGGTTTTTATTTAAATAGAAAGGTGTCAAATATCTCTTTCAAATTTCTCATATTTTAGAATTACATTTTTGCCCCCCCTAGCCAGTATAGTAGGGTTTTAATTTATTACTGAAACTAAAACTATTTATTTAAATGCATCAAAAAAAAAAATACAGTTCATATTTAACAGCAGATAGAGAAGTTACCAAAAACATATTAGGCACATATTGAGTTCTTACATATTGAATGGTCCTGGTTTCACAGGGATAGAATCAGTTTTCTGTTCAGGAAAGCTGCATTTTTGAGAAGACTGCAGCACCTAATTCGGTGAGAACAGCTGATAAGACACCTGGTTTTTGCATGTGGCCAGCCATGGTACGTGGGTCTCCATAGTGATCAAAGTCTGTAGGAGTTCTGAGTTGGCCAGGTGCTGAAGGCAGGAGGAGCAAAAGCCAGGGCAGTTGACTCAAGGTGGCCAACAGAGGTATTCCATGCCATAAACAGCATGCTCTCTATAAATTAGGAAGTTTACCGGGGATGCCATCCCCGTTAGTGCGACAGTCACATTTTCACCGGAGATGAGGTACTCGCAGTGCTTGACATCCAGCATTTGCTGCTGGGATTGTGCAGCTCATGACCCACTACGTGAGGTGAGTGTAACTTTGTGCATGTTCTATTACCTTAACAGTCTACTTCTCATCTGAGCAGACTGCTTGAAATTAAGGAGCGTCTTTCTTATTAAAGGGATGCTGTGGGGTCAAAATTCAAGAATTATTAGAGTAGACATTAGACTCAGGAATATGAAAAATTAAAGCAGGAAATAAACCAATGAAAATTAGTGTCTTAAGTCATTTTTGTTTTCCAAACATATTCCCAATCTCATTTGACAAAGAATTATTAAAAAGGAACTATCTTTGTTATGTCCTGTTCTTTACATGCTTCATTTCAGTTCTGTTTTTCTTTCTTTACACAAAGTGATTTTTTTTTTCCTCTAGTTTCCAATGACCTATTGACAATAAAACGAAAATTCCTGTTCAATCCATAAATTTGAAAAGATGGAGATTTTCTAATTAGCAAAAAAATACAAGACAAAAAGTCCCATCTGTTAATGGTGCTCTGTAGCTTGAAGTTAATTAGGTTTACTGTGAGAGTGCCTGGCAATATGACCAATTAAAGTGCATGCAACTTTTCCAACTCAGTATTTAATTTCATTAGTCAAAAAACAGCAGTACTTTCTATCACATTGTGTCATTTTCTAGAGCTAAATGCATAGTACTATATGTATGCAAATAAATATGTATCTGTGTACACATTTTAATCATTTTTTTCTCCTAAACAGCCCTGCCTCCTGATTACCTAGCAGTCATCCAAATCACCTCCCAATAAAGTCAACAAAATTAAAATTCACTTTCTGCATATTGGTAAAAGTGTAATTCACACTGATTTCCAGTAGATGCATGACTGGCTCTACAGTCACAACGAGCAAAAGATTTATGTTGGTACATAGTTATCTACAAACTATTCTTCCAGTTACCCATGTTCTCATTTTCAAGATCTTCTGCACACAGGTAAAGGAACCCAGCTCTAGAGTATGGTCTCCCTACCACATACAACAGAGCAGGAGAGTAGCACTAATAATGATGGGTTGATTATTCACAGTCCCATCCCCACTGCAAGGTCTGAGGAAAGCCTCTGCCTCTTGTGCCACGCCCTGAAATGCGGTATATGGTAGTGAATTTGGTTGTTTCTTTCTATGTTCCTATGTTCTCAGTTCTGAAAGAAGGCAGTTTATCTCCAGATGAAGAATTGGAACGAAGTAACTTCAGATGGAATTCTGTTCTAACAAAACCTCATCCCACCTCTGGATAAAGTGATCAAGGTAAGTGAGATAAAGAAGCAAGCAAAAACTCTCGTATTTTCTGGTAAAGAATTAATAAATTGTAAAAAAATTATCTATACTGGTAAATACTTCTTTTATAATTAAGCAATTTTCTATTTCTTAATTGGTACCTGTTAAAAAACCCCACGCACACACATAAAAATAACCCAAATCAAAACATAAAAACCCAAGCAAACTAATTTCACTGCTGCTCCTCCCTTTACTTTAATATACGGTACCCCTCACCAGCTTTCATCAGCAATTTTTTACCGGAAAAACAACATAAAGGAACATCGAAGAAACTGTCAAGAAGAAAATAAGATGGAAATCAAAGGATGGTGGTAAAAATGACAGAAAATAATAAAATAATAGGTTAAAGAAAATGCTGTCTTTTAAATGCTGAAATCCAAAATATATTTCCAGAGATAAGGGGTTAGGGTAAAAAAATAAAAAAAAAACAAACCACAAAACACTAGCAAGTGCTCTCAGGAACAAAGTTGCAAACGTGGACCTTCTGAGAATTTAGGCCTGATGCTACAACCCACAGCGTGCTGTTACATGATACATATTACCACCAGTGCTAAAGGACCATCAAGATTTACTGCCATATCATAAGACATGTTTAGAAGGAACTATATTTCTTTGTGAACAGGCCACTTCAAAGATTACATTTAATAAAATTATTTACTTACACATTGAAATTGATACTAGATTTTATGGCACGTGAAAGAAATCCTCATATTCCTCAGTCATTTGGACATTAGTCTGACATGCAACCTACAGACCAAACTATTTCCTCTTGCTAAGTTTTTATGATTGAATGGGTTTGGTAGGTTCATTTACTCAAATTTGCTGTTACTGTTCCTAAATTTTCGAATAGCAGAACTACACAAACACAGATGCAATTACCTTTCTTTTCAACTGTTTAGGTTCTTAGTTACAAGAACTAACACAGCAAAGCGGGATGCAGCTGTGGAAGTATTCTCTGATAAAATAGAAAGTTCTTAGCTTCAGTAAAGCCTAATGAAATTTCATTCAAGAAAAAGACTGAAGAAGAAATGGTCAAATCATTCAGCATATAAAAAAGCATTTGAATCTTTGTCAAGGAATGTACCTTAGAAAAGTCTTCAGAAGGGAAAAGAATCACTGATAAATAACTGTCAAACCAGATTTCTGCTGCAATACTCAACTTTACAGCTCTCATATCTTCCATTTAACATTATCTATTGTGGTGCGTTTTTTTCTTAAATATTTTGTAATTTAAAGATCATTTCCAGAATTCTAATATTCCCCTTGTTTTGAGAACAAACATAGTGTATAACAATTGCTGATACCTGCAAATGAATGAAGCCTTGTATTCATTGGTCAGGTTCTGCTGTAAGTCTAGGAAAATCCATAACTGTTCCATAGACTTCTAAAGAGAGGTAGCCATCAACAACATAATTGTTAACATGGTCAACTACCTTCAGAAATTTGCATGAGGATTTGCAGGAGCTCACTGTACCTCAAGCCACATTGTCTATTCAGTGATAAGGCACAGCTTACTGTCAACTACACAGGAAGCTTTCTTGTGGTAATTATAAGAAATATCAAACATTGAATGTCAACGAACAAAATCAATGCAAGGAAAGTTCTACGCAGGAAGGGGGAGAACTATTGATAATGGACTTAAACAACATAGTATTACTGGAAGTCACCTTTGTAAGCGTGTTTTTCCTCCTTTTTCTCTGGCATTGTTTGTCCTTCAGTCATTTTGACAAAATTGATAGCTTTGACTGATAACTACAGGAAAACATCTCTCATACCAATCTGCTTTGAAGACTGAAAAATTGGCTTTTTTGATCATTAGGAATAAATCTAAACTTACTTAATCACCAAGCTTTATATGAGAATTTTTGAATACAAAAAGCTGCCTTTAATTAGTGTACAAAACTAGAGAGAGAGCGCAAGCCTGAGCAGTGACTGTAAATTGTAGCTCTAAGTAAATATTAGTCATTGTACAGACTTAAGATGTCTGATAATTCTATACAATAACATATACCTCAATTCATCTGAAAATAGAAAATCACACCAGCATAGTACTTTGCCAGGGGCTACTTCAAAATATAATTTTAATTAGAACTCTCAATTTTCCATGGCAACATAAATATAGACAGTGGGAGCTCTTTTGTTTTTAGACTAATTTGAATTCAAAAGCCTGCCAATTAATTTTTTTGATATAGTCATTAATCATGAGATACAAGATCTCTGTGTAATTAGATAATAAAATTTAGCAATTTCACTACAGCAGCTAAAGTAGACAAATGTTCAGGGTTGTGGTGATCTTGCTTTTTGGGGAAACATTCACTCATGGAAAGAAAACCATTTTTTAATGGGCTTTGGAAGTCGACTGAACTATATAGAGGAAAAGAAAGAGCATAAATTTTCCTTTTATCTTATGTAAAATCTGTGCAAGTGCAGTTACATGCTACTACAGGTGAAATCTTGATTCACAATTTGGTGCAATGCTGCACTGCTACATGGAGGCTCCTTCACACTTTGCTATTTCAGAAGGAAAACGCATGGAAGCCTTTGATACCATCAAAGTTACAGGCATTGGTGATTTCCACAGAGTAATGATCAAGGAAATGCTGATGGCATATTGTGAATATTGTCAACCTGGAATTATGATTCAACATCATGTACCAAATGATAACAAACTCACATCTGGTATGAAATTGAATCAATGATTTGCAACTATCACTAAAGACCAGTGAAAAAAAAAATACATACCAAGCAGTAACGCAATGATGTAGCAAGCAAAGGTCAAAAGTTATTTTTACACAACAAACCTTTAATTGTGATTTTTTTTTTCTATTTTTTGAGGAGTAGGATGGAAAGAGCAGTTTCCCTGTATGTAAAGACTGATTTATTCAGCAAACCTACATCCTGCAGATGAGTTTTCTTGTGTTGCTATGTGTCTATAACTCTAAAAGTGAAAGCTTTTTTAATGAGCCTTTTTAATGTAGTTTAAAGATAAACCTATATAATTATATGAATAAAAGCTTGCAGAAAAAATTTGCAGAGCAACTCTTTTTAATAGTCTTGTTTACTACCCTTGCTTTTAAAAAAAGCATATAGCAGTGACCACTAAATCCGGCCTTGAAACCAACTGTTACCTCAGCTGACCTTTTCTCTTGCTATTGACAATACCTCGTCAGGTCCTTTAACTTTCACCCTGTGGTATTGTGGGGTTAATTCTTTTTACATCACATGAAGAGTTTAACTCAAAGTTAATTTTTCAGAGTCATCCCTTCCCCTAGATCCACAGTCTTTGCATCTTTACCTGGCTTTGCTACCCTGTGGTATCTCCCATCAGCAGCCTTTCTCTTCTTACAGACGCTCTTTTGAGGGTGGAGACCCAAAAAATTGTCTGTCTTCCTGCAAGCTTTATAAGATCCCATGTGAATGTCTAAGACTGTAAGACTACAGAGTTTCATTCTAGAGTGCTCTTATCCACAGTCATATAAAAACAGAGGGTGGAGAATGAGGAACATAGAACTTCAGCTTATGTTCTGTCTCATAACTGTCAGTTGGTGCATATTTTTTCCCCTCTTCTGCAGGCTTGCTTCATCCTGGCTGTATTGTCTAAGAAATTACAACAGTGTTTATTCTGAAAACCACCAAAACTCAAAACTGGAAAAACCACCAGGTAATCACACACCTATCCTGGCTACTGCTGCAGCTCCCTGTCTTTATGTTAGTATGTGGTTTTACTTTGCATTTTAAAGTATTTCAGAATGGGCAGAAGTTGAAAGTACACATTGGGTTTTAAGGATTATTTTTTAAAGTGTTGCAAGAAAATAAATAATATCTTGCACGAACTATCTCAAATCTAGCGGCAAACTTCAGGAAAGACAAAGAGTTTTTCTCTGAATAAGAAGTGCTTTCCTTACCTTGCTTTACTGAAAAAGCATTTTATTTTAAAATAGATTACTTTTCTAGAATCTATTCCAGAGCAGAAAATTTGAAGGACAATTTGGGGAAATTACCTTTTTAATACGTGCTATTTAGATGTAACAACAATTTTAAGTCTTTAGTCTGGGATGAGAAGTTTCTCTCTCCCAGCTGTGGTGCCATCTCCTTTCCTCCATTGCACTGCATCCTCACACCCATTGCCCTGATGCTCAGCCTCCCCTGAAGACACAGCTCTTCTTGTCTTTTAGTGAAAAGTGAAGAGAAATGAGGCAGATTAAACAAAAGAAGCACCAGCACTAGGTGGGCTATTTGGTTTTGTATCAAACCAAAAACTCATCAAAATCCCTGGGCTCTCCCAAAAACCTTCCCCCTTCATCGAACCAGCTCACTGTGGATATAACTCCTGCACAAGACCAAAAAGGGGAGAGGGGGACAAAAAAGAGACTCAAATGTAGTCCAATGACAGTCTAAAATTGCTTATATCAGGTCTGTAGATGAGAAATATTTAAACTCTGGTGACAACACTGCACAAGAACAAACACTACCATGTCCTAATAGTGGCAAATAATTTGTTTTTTCAACACCTTGGCTGACATGCTTCCTCTCTGATTCCCAGACAGAGATGGAAGAATGAGCCTTCAGCATTCAAAATTTCAAAGGCTAAATTAAGTTACAGTTTCTTTTGCTCATTGCCTAAAACCTCATAATGCTTCTCTAATCCGAATGATCTTACGACACAGACCTGTGTAAAAGCGTGCCAAGGCAATTGAACACTGCTGACTCAGAAAGTCCATCTACTGATTAACATGACTGCAAGCAACACTGGGAGATCTCTTATTTAAGCACTTTCTCAATTCATAGTTGGTTTTCTTATCATGGTTCCAGGTATATTAAACACCAGGATGTAAAAACAGACATCCATATCTGCTTAGACACCTGACTTGAAAGCTTCAGCTTTTCCTTAACTACAAGAACCATAGCAGGATGTCACTAATAACAGGAACACGCTGCAGGACTATTCCATGGAGTAAAACATAGCCAGGAGGACAGGCTTTTGTGAATGAGCAACGCCTTTGTTTGAATGGGTGACACCATGTGCACTGACAAGACAACCCTGAGCCAGGTGCTCTGCCACTGACAATGGAGTTATAAGCTGCACATGAACAGAGCAAGTGGTTTCATTTTTGTTCCAGTTCCTTGCTGGATTAGAAGCAAATGACCACGGTGCTGAACATCCAGAGCATCTGTTTAGATTGTGTTAACTCTGACCACTTTACATATTTTCCCAGAAAAAAGCCTTTTGTATAATTTAACAGGACTTAAGCACAGCCCCTTATTTGAAGAAAAAAAAAAAAAAGTAGTAATTTATCTTCTTCTGAAGATCTGACTAAAGGCAAACACTTTTGGATGATACCTGCACAGTCATGTTTGAACTACAGGGAGTGAATTAATTTTATAAAGAAAAAAAACCAACAAAACATTAAACTAAACTAGTTGAATAATAGCTTATTGATAGTTTTAATTTCTGCAATATTTGTATGGGAAAAGTAAAATAACAATTAAATAGATGCATTAAAGTAACATAAGAAAACTCTCTTCTTCTCTCATTCAAAAAGAATGAAGGTTGAAAAGAAAAGAATCGTGTCCTCCAATGCCCTTCAAAAATACATTTTATAAAAATCTTAAATTAAAGACTTTCTTCCATCAAAACCAGGTATCAGATCAAAACTTCCCTGCGATTGCCCCAGAATTCTAAATTTATATCTAAACTTTTATTTCAAAGTGTAACAGCTGTAACACCTCATTAAATTTTTCGATGTCCTGCAAACAACAGGAGTCAAGCACATTCAATAATGCTCAGTTCATGTTTTGAAACGTTTCAAGACCACAGAAATTAGAACTACTGCATTAAAATTAGCCATCACAAAAAGCATTCTGCTACTCAGGAAAAAAAAAAAGAAATTGACAGTGTCTATTCTAAAAAGGAATGTTTTTTCTCTGTGATTTTATGGAAAAAATCTTACTTTTTTATTTCTGCAATTCAAGAGGTACCAAGTTATCAAACTTCAAATATAATTTTAAATGATAAAATTCTCAGTCCATTAGTTCGAGAAAACAACTTTTTTTTTTTTTAATATTAAGGCCCCTAGACTCCTGAAGGAGCTCTTCTAGCACTTATAAAAACAGCTCAATATGCCTGGACATAGGCCAGACTTGAGGATCTCAGAGACCTTTTCCAGCCCCAGTAATTCTGTGATTCTGTGATTTTTGAAGATAATTTGACTATAGACTTAGGCCTAGTAAATTCTTTGGAATCTGTGTTACTGACAATAATGTTTATTACATTGAATATCGTTACCATATCCATCATGAACATCATTACCTACTTTTACAGGATTCTTTAGTTACATAGTGCAGTCTGTGCAATAATTTTAGAGCAAAAAAGAAATTTTTAAACTATAAAATCCTCTGGAAAAGTTACCACATTCAAAATACGAGATTTATCAAGTCATTTATATCTTTGGCCAAAAATGTCTGAACATATTTGAGTATATCTGCTTCGAGGACTCAAGTTGCATTAGAGCACAATTTTGTGTCAGGGAAGCTAACGCGGAGCCTTAAGTGTCCTGGCTTTCAGGTCAAATCCTGCATTTCAAAACACTTTTGTCCACATTCATGAATGGAAAGATTATGTTTAACTTCTCTGATAAATCTATGAACTAACATTACCAGTTTCCTTAAATTCAGTTTTCAAATATATGTGAATGTGTACATATTTTACTCTTTCACAAATGCCTATCTTTATGCAAACATTTGCTTTGATGAAGTTAGCTAAGAACTAGAAAAGAGTAACTTGTGGGCACCACATAAAAGGTGACAGGAAGAAGTTATCTTCTTTTTTTATAGTGGCCAGTTCTGCTCATTTATCCATTTCTGGCAATGAACTGTATTAATGTTTGCCAAAGAAAACAAAAGCACTGACAGTGTGCTGAGGCTAGCAAATTACGTAGAACTTGATTGCATGAAAGCAAATTGCAACAAGACTGCCAAAAAAACAAAAGCAATCCATTACACATCAAAAGGTAGGCAGTTTCATCCCAGCTCCAGTCACTATGCAACAAATTGAAGAGTCTAATGCCTTCAGCATAAAGCTTTGATAAGTAGTTGTCCATTTTAGGCAGGTTTGTGCAAACTGTATTATTTAGCTGTTTACAAGGTTTGACTTTTTGTGTTTTCTTTACAAAGTCAAATTTATTTTATGATGTATCTCTTCCATCAAAAAAATCTATTAAGTAAATCTAATTTCTGCAGAAAAAATTATCAGTTTAGAGTTTAAAAAGTGGAATTAAATTTTAGAATTCACAGAGTAGCATAATACCTTCACCACTAAATAACCTCCTTTCCTGACACTCCAGAGGAGCTTCTACAAGGAAGAAAAAGGGGGGGGGAGGAGGAGGAGGAGAAGGAAAAAAGCCAATTCACACAACAAAAAATCAAAATTTAAGGGATAAAAGGGACCTGGAGTGATAGGACAAGGTGTAATGGGTTTAAGCAGGAAGAGAGCAGATTTAAACTAAATATAAGGAAGAAATTCTTTACTATGATGGCGCTGAGACACTGAAATAGGTTACCCAAAAAGTTGTGGATACCCCAGCCCTGGAAGTGTTCAAAGTCAGGCTGGACAGGCTTTTGAACAACCTGATCTAATGAAAGTTGCCTCTGTTTATGGAAGGGGAAATTGAAACTAGATGATCTTTCAAAGGTTCCTTCCAACCCAAACCATTCTGTGATTCTATGATTCTAAATTTTCATTATTTTCCAGTAGTTATAAAGCCATAGGAATTTTAAATAAAAGCTTTACGATTCCAGTTAGCTACTAAATCTGTTTCAAGAAGGAAAATAAAAGCACAAGAGGCGTAAAGTCAAGGGAGTTATCATAATAACTTCAAATAACAGTTATCACAACAATTATTTGGTCTTTTTTATTTTGGAGGTTTTTTTTAATTTCTCTTGAAGGACAGTGAGTATTCCTTTTTTATGGAGAAGCAGGAGTACATGACAGAATTCACTTCTCTCTCCTTTTTCTTTATCTGTATCCAGCGCAAATGTCGAACACCCTGGGTTTCTGTCAGCCTCTGTCTAGATATTTTCTGTCTAGATATTTCAGTTTCACTATACTGCATTACTGATGGCAAATAAATTTTTTTTCCAGAATGCAATAAACCACATAAATAACTAACTATTATTAAAAAGTGAAGTAAATAATACGGTATAAAAATAACCAAGGGAAAATAGAGGCTGTTTATGAGCTAAACAATGAGTTCCATTGATATGCACATAGAATCTAAAGAGAAGCAATGCTACTCCCCTCACAGGTGACTTTAGTGTGAAATAAACTAAATTTGTCTTAGTAAATCAGATGCTTGCAGTCTACCAACTTTAGAGAAGCTATATCAGAAAGTCAAAGAACATGCATAGGTGGGAACAGTAACATGATGAGTAAGACCATGACTAAGACCTGGCTAACAAGTTTTCCTTCAATGATCAAACAAACTAAAGATACACCAATCTATCGGTTGTTAATTCATGTGTCCTCTAGTATTACTGGATTTTACACAGAACTCATGCTTTCTATTATATTTGGTTTTGTTTTTCATTTAATTCATGCAAGTATTATGAACATTTTTATATTGGAAGTATATTTAATAAAGTATAAGATGCATTTTAAAATATATATATAAACACAATTAAAATTGGCTCAACAAAGTGCCTTAAAATAATATGCTATTTTTAGCAGTCCTGTAGGAACAGAAAGGTAGACTAGAATGACCAAGCTGTCTTGTCTCTCTGGTACTATAAGGTCAGATGTTTAAGGAAACTAATTCAATTTAGGCTTTTTAAAAGGGGACCAAGAATTTCATATGAAATAGGAGATGATTCAATAATCTTTACGCTACAAAAAGGTAGCAAAGGTAACATCTGAGCATTTTGTAAAACCTAGTCTTTAACAGCAATGACTCAGGGTTTTCTCATTTCTTCCAGAAGCTTTTAAACCCAGTGGCCAGTCCGATGTACACATAGTTGACACTGCCTCTGTATTCTCCTGATGCACACACAAGTTAGAAAAGAGGAATGTACATTGCACAAGTGCATTACTATCCCTTTGTCACAGCAATAAAAATGAGAAATTATTACTACTCTGTGATGCCAAAGTGTTTTCAGTATATGAACAGCATTTTTGCATGTTGATATAGACTGAAAGTATGAGGATATTTTTTATTTTAGTTTTGTTTATTCTATATTTGTTCATGTCTTCAACATACTGCCTCTCACAGATTGATTAAAGTCCAGGCTTTCATCTTTTTTACAATGATGGAAAACATTTTAATTGACAAAAACTCTTGCTTTCAACCAAACATGCTTGACTGTGATGCAGAATTCAGAGGAGAATCTGAAACGCTACTTTTCAAGAATGCTCTGATACGGTAATTGAAAACAAGAATTCAAGGAATTTTGCAGATTTACAAGCTCAAACTATACGTGGTATTTTAGGATCTAGCTTTCTATAAAACTGAATTGGGCTTGCACTGCAAGGTTTTGAGGGAGGGCAGGGGGAAGGGCTGCAGGCGTGGCTTTGGCGAGAAGCTGTTAGAAGTTTCCCTTATGTCTGACAGGGGCCCTGGCCAAGGCTGAGCCCATCAGCAACTGTGTTAGTACCTCTGTGATGACACATGTAAAAGGAAAACTGCTGCACAAAAGCAGCCAGGAGAGAGAGAAGTGAGAATATGTGAGAGAAACAACTTTGCAGACACCATGTGAAGTAGGAGGGGCAGGAGGTGTTCCAGGCACCGGAGCAGAGATTCCCCTGCAACTTGTGGTGAAGACCATGACTGGCAAAAAAATTATTTCCCCAAGTCAACTCTGTTTGGCCCATGACAGGAACTGCTGAGAGATCTCCTTGTCCTTATCTTGACTCACAAGCCTTTTGTTATATTTTCTGTTCCTTGTTCAGCTGAGGAGGGGGATTATAGAGAGGCTTGGTGGGTGCCTGGCCTCCAGCCAAGGTCAACCCCCCAGAAAAACATGAAACACATCCGTTCCCTTGCATTTACCTCCATTTCTGTGAGACGATGACCTTCCCATATCTAGATATCAGAATTCTGTGACATGCTTTCTTGTACTCTAATTCTAGATGTCTTCCCCTAGCACAAGGCAGTATATTTTCTCTAAGACATTACTGAGCTCTCCATAAATAACAATTCTGCTTAAACTGTGCGGTATCAGAGGGTCACAAGTACTTCCCGTTTTGAGTCTAAATTTCTAACTGCATAGTTAGGTTGCCCTACTGGAAGAGAATAGATTACTCTGTAACTTAGATCTGCTGCACATTGTGGCATAGGAGGAGGAAGGCTGTAGCTGGGGAGAGGCAGGAAGCAAAGCACAGACAGAGCTAAACAAGAAGCAATGGAATATGCCCAGTGTACACATTAACTTCTACTTAGCTTTAAAATCCCACACCTCTTAAATTTTTCTGTTTATAGCACGCACATTTTCTTCACACTATTTTCTTCACACCATGTGGGTTGACACAGTTGAAAAGTAGGCCATACAAGTTTTGCATATATAGTGTACTTCAAAAATCATTCTGGCACTTTGTTTAAAGAGCTGGTTGTTCTCTGCTGGTCCTTGTGCAGCAAGATGTATTCTGAATCTGTGATCTATTACATTTGAACTTCCTGTTGGAAGACCACAATTAACCTTCGTTATGTGGAAACTGAACTTGTTTTTAAATCTTACAAATGTTTTCAAAAACTTTAGATTTATGCTTATTTTGAATTTCTTCTGCCTACTCTACATTCAGCTAAAATTCACTTAAATTTCCACTTCAAGTAATGAACTTGACAGAACACAGATTATGTTTTTCCCTATACCAAATCAAACTTCAGTTTGAACCAACAGCTCATGCTCATTCAGCTTCATTATTCTATTTTTCAGTTGTATGACAACTTCAAGCTCTTTAGTTTTAATGATCAACAGTGTCGCAGCACGCACTAATGAGCTTTTTAATGTCAGTGCAATAAAGTTGTATTAGCCGAGAGCTTGAGAGCTCCTTTAGTTGCAATTTCATGGACTCCAGTTTATAATACAACCATGCATATTCTTCTAGACCATATGAAACAACTTGCCACTCATTACCAGTCAACCAAGAGCGAATTTCTTAATCAAATCCCTTATTTTTTTCAGCTAAATTATATCACATGCTTTCACTGATGGCTTTGTATGATTTCCTGGCATTACAATTTGTACAGACCTGTAGATCTGGGCAATCTGACAATAAATGTAGAACAGATATAGATTAAAAAATTTCAAGGTTGGATTCTGAAGATGACATAAATTATGCACATTCAGTAGTCTCAAAAAGACACATGTTAAGTTCACAAATATCTTTTAAAAATGGTGCACACAAATGGATAGAAAACAGAAAATAACACTCAACACCAAAAAAAAAAGGAAAAAATACTAACGTGCTATTTTTTCCACTTAAGAATAGAGACAGAGCTATCAACATTTGCCAATTCAGAAAGCTTATTTAAGTAAAAGTACAACGTAAATTTTACACCATGAAGTATGGTCCTTTTGCATTCATAAACTAGCTAAACTATTTTCTTTCAATATTTTTTCTTTAAAAAATTACACATTTGCTGCAATGAAAGTTATAAAAACCTGCATGTATTTTTCTGTTTTATTCAGAGTGGAAAATCAAGTCAAAGTATTATTTCAACCATTTTAAGAATATATTTGCCATCTTCTTCTATTTCAGAAATTACTGTATTCTAAGATAAATGTTATTTGATAAGTAAGACAATTATTTATTGCTTTGTGCAATATCTAAAATAGTATCAAATGCACTTTTAATTGCACCAACTTGTCAGATGTCACAAAAATAACTTGGCCTGTTATATATTTCCATGAGTCTAATTATTCTTTTATGGCCTCTACTTTGAAACAAAGTGCAGCTGCTTACTACAGCTAAAGTATTATCCATCTTGAAATACATCTTTCTTTCAAGGGCCTTGCTGATTTACTAACTAGCAACAACTAACTTCTTTAGCGAGTTTCCAGTTTGGAAAGGAACTCATGAAAATTCACAGGTTTAAGTGTTTACTGCTTTCTTCCCAAAGTAAACACTGGAAAGTGCTGTTGGGAAGGGAAAATAAATAAACCTTCCAAATAATCCTATGAATAAGTAACAAAACAGAAAGTACATTAGCAGGTTTGGCTCATTGTTCTTAGCTCCAATATGGTGTCGCAGCATAACAAGGCAATTAATGTATAATGCATTAGTAGCAATAGGATCACTTTCCATTATATGAATGAAACCTTATCCACATTCTGTTCCAGTGTTTGCCTTTTTATGAACTCTGCATAGCTGGTAAGAGGACAAAGAGAAACTAATTTTGTTTGGTTTTGTGATGTTTGGAGTGACATTAAAGCTTCAATTCCTCTAAAAGATCCAAACTGAGTTTAGACCAAATAACCAACAGCATCTTTATTCTAATGTAATGCCTCTATTTAACTTAAATATACACTAGCAAATAAACTTTCTAAACCGTAATGAAACTTTCTAAAGCAAAAATATTTACAGAATTTTACCATATACCAACACAATTCACTTTCAGCAAATTTGTTGTCATCTTAAATTACATTCCATGAGCTAAACAGAAAGGACAGCCTGTTCTCTACTGTCTCTTCCATTGATACTTTTTTCTATCAGATTCTGTTCTCCTTTGTTTTATTCCCTTACATTCTCCTACAGTTTTTCTACAGACATTTTCTTCTTCATGAACAATCTTCTTCAGACTTTAGGAAAGGAAGTTTTGTGATCCATACATATGGATCACTTTAAACAGGTATGCCTGGGCTGTTCGCCACGACTAGGGACAGTGTCTGACTCTTCCAGTGCGGAAATTCTTACCTGGCTCCCTGCTCCCCCACTGCCTGTTAACTGGCCATAACTGCTAGTGGTAAATGTGCTTGTTCTGCCTTTCACAAAAGAGCTTCCATGGAGGAAACACCTCCTATCCACAGTAATCATTTGGGTAAAGATACTTATCTGAGCCATGAATCAGTGACCGTACACAGATAGATACTAGCCCTGGACTGAGAAGCAATAAATTTCTGGAGCACATGCATGGCTATGCTAAGTCTGCCCTTCTGTAGTCCACAGGGCTAGCAGAAACACAGTTAGGAAAGCAGGACCTGAATGCATAGATGTAGTGATACAGTGAAAGTTAAGGAAGGAAATCCAGGTGTGCTTTGGCTGAATGAGTAGTTTAGGGTCCTAACTGAAGGATGCATAACACGGAGAGATGCTGTAGGAAGATGAGGAAAATAGGTGAGTCCATTAGTAGTTTGTGGGAGAAAAGTGTAGGTGAGAGGACAAGATGTTCCCTGAAAATGACATTTGATAATCCTTGTTTGAAACTATTCTGATATCCAGCAAGTCGCCACGTTTCCTGCTCTTCAGCCATTATTAGCTGTGCTAAAATGACCTTCTCAGATGAACTGCTTCCTTATTATCTGTTACACTGCTTTCCAGTAAAATTTCCTATCAGAAAGTCCAGAAAATTAACGACAAAATCAATAGCCCAGAGAAGCAAACGAACTAAAAGTGAATGGAATGACTAATAAATGGGTTTGGAAAGTGGAATGATAGATATCTGGGATAGGACATATCACATTAAAGTTGGAGATCTGGACGCAGTTATTCATCCTTAAAACATTTGGATTACCTTAGATATATCCTGACCTAAGAACAGTAGAACTTCTCCTTTTCAAAAAGCCAACAGCTGACAGCCTACTCAAAAGAAGAGTCTTTACCACAATCTAAGCCCAGTCTTTTCTGCTTCATCCTAATTTAAATGATTTAAGCTCTGTGGAGGGCTGGCTGAATAGATAGGACTTGGCATTCCACTATTACTCATAATACTAGAAGAAAAGGATTATTTTATTGAAGATACAAAGCAAATCTTATATGAAACAAGCACAGAAAGAATGTATTTCTATTCATTTTTAAAAAGGTAGAACAGACTGCGGACTTTGACAGATAAATAGCGGTTTTGCAAGGTATTAAAGTCCAGTCTATAGTTTAAGACTTATGAGACAAAATTGTATTTTGAATTTTAACCAATCTGTTTATCACGTGCTCTACTCCTCCAAGGACAGATACATTCTTTTGTACAGGCCCTCAGTCTTCACAAAAATCTTGGGGAAGTTCATTGCTAATAAAGCCTGGCACCTGGTATGTGCTAATATTTGGGTGTGACAGAATATCTTTGAAAAGTTTTTCCCACAAAATATTTTGCTAGCCTTAGCTAGAACAAAATAACATTAGCTAGGTACCAACCATGCATTCCATTCCAGTTTCAGTAAACATCCTGGTCTGGAAGATTTTGATCTCTACTGTCTCCTGACAGACAGCAAAGTGTCACTTGAATTTGCAAATTTAACTCTGGCAAACAGACATGATGATAGGCACAGGAACCAATCTTCCATTTAGAGCAGGCAAAATCCACATGTTTTAGCATTAATGAGAAATAACACATTTTCTTTAAGGCAAATTTTACCTGCAGATCTCAGTTAATTGATTGTGAAGCACTAAGGAGGCATTTCAATTTCTTTTACAGTGGATGCTGCATAAGAACTTGATTAAATGAAAGCTGTTTTTCTGGTATGGCAAAGAGAGATCCAATTACTTTAAAAGAAACTTCATGTAAGTGAGAACACCAGCATAACCTCCCTGGCGCATGTCTAAACCTCTCAAGCTCCCCAGTATTTTGGCCTGAGAATTGGAGGAGACAAAATTTTACCATCATCCTTGTGTCAAAACATCATTAGATGCTTTGCCAATATCAGGTAAGTGTTCCTTTGTCAATAATTGCACACTAGTCAAAGACAACTATATTAGTGTGCCTTTTTTTTTTGTTACTATTAATTAACAGTAGATAGGATTTTATTTCAGATGTATTCTAATATCAGCCTTTTAAAAAATAAGATCCTAATTAGTAACAGCTAAGTAGGACATGGCAATTTTCAGGATATGTCAATAATCTAGACCCTATCCAAAGCCATATCCAAGCCAATTTCATACAGCTAAGCTGCTTTATTCTATTTAGATAACAGCAGCTCCATGGCAGCATGGTACACCACACAAAAACTTCCCAAGAAACCAGATAAATAGTGAGGCATCTAACATACACTAAGCTCCATCTGTCCTTTCTATATTGCCAGAAATACCTCATCTGATTTTCACCAAATAGCTTTGATACCCCAGTATTAGCAATTACACTTTAAAGAAGAGATCTGATTCATTCTGCCTTGAAAATAACATCTGTGCTGTGATAATAGATAAGTGACATAGATGTAGAAGTAACATTCTCTTGGTGTTATCCAAACTGAATAGTGGCAATGTGTCTCAGTGGGTTTACAAGGTAAATTAAAAGCAATAAAGAGCATTACTCAAGCAACTGCTGAACACTGTCACCCTTCTTATTAAATACTACATTATACACCAAATTTGTAATTGAAAAAGAAAAGATTATTCAGAAGATACTGTGTAATACTTCAGTAGGGATAGGTATATATGTGGTTTTTGCAACACAAACACACACGAAGTTCACACGAGAAGCTGCTGGACCTACATGAATATCCTACATGGATGTTTGTTGCAAAGTTGTACAGTTTTGTCACCCAAAACAGATTAAAAATATAAATAATATAGATACGATAGTGAAAAATAAGGGGTTTTTTAGAAAAATGAAGATGCTACAGTATTTAGAACTTTGCATTAGCATGCCTGGATACCTATCTGTATCTCTAAGTACTGGAACGTGAATGTGTCTTCCAAAACCTTAGTTCTAATCACAGACTTGTCTCCAGCATTTCTGTTCTATTGAAGAAGGCAATTTTTTTCATCTGAAAGTGGAAAATATGTCTGCCAGATCATAAATAACCTAATATGTTTGCAGGAATTCTTGACTGACATTATTTTTACTCTAATTTAAATCTATTTTGGTAATCCATTTTACTACTTTTAAGGAGAGCTGTGGGTATTCTAATTTTATGTGGTCTAATGACTTGCAGAGCAGGAAAACAATTTTGATTCCAGAGGCTGTAGTACAATTGATGATATACAGCTTTGAGCCAGTCATGGTTTCCTATATATGTCGTTTCTACCATTTTAAGTCTCATCTGTTTTAAAAAAGGATCTCTTTACTGAGCTATTCATGCCACTGGAATTCATCATATGAGTTTAAGAAATTCTTTCTAATCAAGTTTTTTTAAAAAAATATACTGTATAATATTCTACAGTGCAAAATACATACTCAGACTCAAACCATACGGTGTTTAAGAGATTAGACAGCTAACAAGAATAACAAAGGAATTTACAGCCTTTCACTTAGAAGACAAAGTCTGACAATAAACAAAGTTATTGCATAAGCGGAGTTCAAAGTATATTTCTTATTGAATATGCATTCCTCACCTACTTTCAGTGTAAATATTACCTTCACTTTTGCTAAAATTTTGAGAAGCTAAATATGAAGATGAGGACTGAAATGCCTCTCTTGAAGAGTTTCTCCTGTACATCTGGAGAAGCAGACAATCACATACCCTAAATTAGCTGCTTAGTTTCCAGGTGCTTCAATCTATTTCAATTTAAGGACCCTAGAACAATAACATATAAAAAAACCTTCCAATATACTAACAAGTATTACATTTTAAATATATTTTAAAAGAAAAATGTAAAATTTATTTGTGCATGTATTTCAAGAAAAATGTACTCTTGGAGACTTAGAGATCAATGAAACCAATTTCTAAGCCTTTGCTTCTCACCTTTATTGCTTTATTTTTTGCCAAGATTCAGCCAAATGTGCTTTCTTAACTGAGTTGAAGCTTATGTTTTTATTGCTTTTTAAAGGGGTAAAAGAATCCTTGTAGAAGAAGGGTAAAAAAATATGTCCCTACAGACAATATGATGTTGATTCTGTGTTTGCTTTAATTGGTATCTCCTTTCTTCAAAATCTCCTGTGGCTTTTTTTCCACTCACCCTACTATGTTTCTCACTGACTTTTTCCCTCTGCCTCCAACCCACACTTCAACTTCTGCCAAAAAACCATTAATTGTTGAGTCAAATTTCCATACTCACAATAAATGAGTTCGACAACTCATTCATCCATATTACAGCAAAGTAAATGAAGACAAAAATAAAATGACTACTTCGGAACAATGAAGCACCTTATCGTTCTAGAGTTTTCTAATTTCACTTGGTACATAAACATTCTGAATGGATAAACATGCATTAATCAGGATAGTAATTCCCATCTAATCATGGATCATTTTTTTGTTGTGGATTTTTTAGACATTTACATTAAAAGGACCAGAATATCTGCAAGAAGAATGACACAAGAGTGATTAGGCAACTTATTGCATTGTGTTTGCTTTTCACTCAAATATTCTTTGAAATGACAAATTTAGGACAGAAGCTGAATACCATCCTAACACATCCACTGCGAGTCATTAAGAAAAAAAATTCCATAAGAGGTCAGGGCAACACTGCAACAGTTTTCCCAGAGAGATTATGGAATCTCTGTCCTTGATGGCTTTTAAGACTTGGTTAAACAAAACCACAGCTGACCTATCTCTATGGTAGTTCGTCACTGCGAGGACTCATTCATGCAAAAGCTTTTCAAAGTTCTCTAAGTGATATGTTAAAATGATCTGTTGGGGAATCCCTAACTCAAGAAGTATGAAAAGCTCACAATGGTCAAAGTTAACCTGGAGAGTAAACTAAAGTCAGTTTTATTATGCAGTAGCAGTCTGCTTCTCTTTTACATCAGAGCTATGACATTACTGTAATTCACCAAAATTGCAAAATAAAAAGACATGACAAACCAAACTGCATTGTCCGTTAAATGCAGAATAGAATAGGTTTTTTTATAGAAGATTGTGAGGAAAAAAAAAGGTACAAACCATAATAAGAAAATAATTACTTATATGTAAAAGTACACAAAACTAACATATAGTTTACAACCTAAAGTTGAAACTTGAGTTCAAGAGAAGTATCAGTAAGATACAAGTAGAAACTAAAATGACTGGAAAATAAGAAGAAAAGAGCAAATTCAATTCACTGCACTGCAGGTGAATTACAAAAAGAAGCAAAAAAACCCCCCAACTGCTAAAAATTAAGATTTAGGGGTTTTTATTGAAGTATTTTACTATATTCCTTTCAAGGTAATGATAGTAATGTATGTGGTTTGGTATTTTCAAATTGTATGGTGTTGCTTCTCATAGTGATATTCCCTTAAAAACAAAGGTTTGGGTAGTTACAAATGATCACATACAGAAATCTATTTTATTTTTGGATAGTCTTCTCAGCTGGAGGCCCTGACATCTTTGCTGCAGTTCTTATAAATAGACCTTGACCTAAATATCCTGAGATTAGGCAAGCCCTTAAAGAGTTACGGTTAAAAGCATTACCTGCAGAGGATTAGAGTAGACAAGTAGTCACGTTTCATACCAAACTATGACCTTCATTTAACATAAATGTCACATTCATTTAGGAAAGGTATCTCTACAAGGAAAACTGCACTCCTCTCAGACAGTTTTCTCTAGACCACGTAGCTCAGCATATTTGATGTCGTCCAGTAAGTTCCATACATAACAGAGACCTGTATTATGAAGGTTTGCAATGCTCCATTCTACTGAATAGAAAGCTATGTAAACATTTAGGACAGTACATTCTTCCCTTAATGCATATGTAACTTCTGTCATTGCTAATGAAGGCTAATTACACTCATTAGTCCTATTCAACGCTTCCTATTCAACTTATGGATTGCAATAGGACTTGTGTTTTAGTACACAGCACCAACTAAAGCCCACAAAAAAGAAATCACCTTAGCTCCAGATTATTAGGTTTTTGTTCATCTTCCAGACAAACGTTGCTTTTTATTTAGAGGTTAGAAAATAAAATCTAATCTAAACAAATTAGAAAACAGATTTAAATATAATTACATTTATTTAAATTTAAGAATTTTCCTTTCTTTTTATTGCTTAATATATACTGGTAAATGGAGTTGGGAAAATGCCACATGTATTTTTCCCATGGATTAACTGCACCAGTCTTCTTCTGGAAGCCTGCACATAAGAGAATCATAATCACCTTTCTTCAAACCAAGTTAATTTATCATGAAAAGCTGCAGAAAACAAAAAATTTTTTGATGGATAGTGGGTTAAATGGGGCACAGGGATAAATAAATTATAATGCATAGCACTGGTAAGACATAGAGGAACAGAAGAAAATAGTTTATGATTGAGGAATTACTAAGATATAACCAGACTACACGTTTTCCGATTGTATTACAGAAAGAAAAGCTACTGAGCACTTGGCAATTTAAATACAGACCAAGTTAAACCTATTCTTTTACTTATAGGCCATTCTACTTTATTTTAATTAGGCTTTAGGATTGAAACTATTTTTCTTTGAAACTATTTTTATTATACTTGCACTATGGACAAGGATACCATATCACAATAAAATAAGCTAAAATAAATAGCCAGAGAAATTAGAGGTAACTGAGCACCTTGTTTAAATATCAGAGTTGCTATTAGGACATTATCAGACTATAGAAAATATTTGAAATGTCAACACTTTTCATAATGTTAGAAAGGAATCATATATAATCATTCAAATATTTTTCTGACTCGAGTTCTTTCCAACTTCAAACACCTCTATACACTTAAGAAATACTTTCTTGGCTTGTTAAAGCTTTTACCACAGTCCTATGGTGATGGTAAATCACTCACCTAAACAGAAATATTCATGCCAAACCCATATCTGGCTTAAGCAGAAGCACCTTTATTAACACCAGTTATACTGTGTGTACTTTCACTATAGTGCTTTTGCCCTTTCACTAGAGTGCTTTGGCTCCCTTTGGGAGCCCAAAGCTCTAGTAATCTCCTATAATGAAAAGCTCTTACACCATTTTCATAAATTACCAGCATATTACAACATTTAAATAGGAAGCAGCGCTACAACTAACCATGTATCTTCTCCTTAGAACTGCAGGGACACTACAGTAAAGGCTTTCCTAGCAAGAATGCGCTCCATATATTGCACTCAGACATCAGTGCCATCACTATGCTTGTTTGTTTCTTGCTTTGTTATGTGGACTTCCTGCTAAGATTTCTACCAATTTCCTCAATGTAGAATATGACTGAGGGGAAAACAAAAAACATACTTTTTAAATTAAAATATCTTTTTAGTACAATGCATGTATTTTTTGCAATAATATATGGATGATATAAAATCAATATTTTGCTTAGTTCTGCAAAAGGTTCAAGCTATGATATCACATACAGACTTGTAAAATTTTTGAAAAACAGCTTCCTGTAAGAAGAGCTTTCCCAACCAGTTTTCACAAACAGCAGATGATTCTCAGTCCTGCTTCAGGAATGGGACTTAAAGCAATATGGCAGCATTGCCTGAGCAGCTGAATATTACACACGCCTCCTTCATCTATGAATTTTTTGCAGTCTCAGACAACCTGAGGTAGTCCTGAGCGAAAAGAGATAAAACTCTTACCATTATTAGAATTATGGGTGTTTCAGAACATATTAATTAAGTAAAAAGCACCAATTATTATAATTGGCCTGAGGGAAAAGATAAATATAAAGTAAAGCCTAATTCTATAATCTGATTCCATTAAAATAACAGAATTAATTGAAGGGGCTAAACAGGAAGAGTATGATTGTTTTCTAGTAGAGTGAACTTTATTTATGTTCTCAAAAAATCAGGCTCATTTTTATTGTGGCCTCCAGAAACTCTACTCACAGTTAGAATCCTAGGTGGTTAAAATCAATATTATATTACCAGGTTAAGGACAGCAAAATATTAATTAAGAAAGTACTGCATTTTCTATAATTATTTTCATAACAAATGCACATACCCTGCCGTGCTCTTTGCCTGAGCTTTGCAGCAGCTGAGCCTGTGCCTGACCATATACCTTATGGACCCTGACCTGCAGACTTGACTCTTCCCAGCTTCACCTCAGACCTACTTCATAGATTTTCTGGGAAACTGAACGTTTGGCTGATTATGGTTACAGATGCCAAATCTCCTCTGTTGTTCTCGGGGCACTGTAGGATGATGCCCTGTCTGGTGATGGCACAGCCCTTCCTGCCTGCCACCCTCGACTCGCTTTCCCTGTAGGGAAGCAGCCATCCCTGTTACTCCCTGACACAAACCATCAAAGTGTAACAAACAAGACAGAAGGTAAAAGTTCTGCATGTAACAGGCACATACAGAGGGAAAAAAAATAACTGACGTATGCCTCTCACAATCTGCAGTCCAACTCTGGTTCCGACAGCAAAAGATCTTATTGAACAGTAGATTTAAAATCCTTTAGAAAGTCCTGTCTACAACTCCCAACTTCACTGATTTGGTAAATTGTGGGTACAGAAGTATTTCTTGCTTCCTATCTATAAGGCATACCACTTTTCCTTAATAGGTACTATTCTGACCTGCAAGAAGTGTCAGGATGCACGGGCCTTCAAATTATTCTAACACAGATTTTTTTTTTTTTTTAAATGAACTTTGTATATTCCCAGCCTGCATGTTCCCAGGCTTGGCAGTGCAGCAAAATCACAGAGCAGGAAAAATGCCAAAAAGAATACTAAAAGGAAGACTCTACAGACTCTGCCTTAGATGGTGAGTAACTTGACTGATTTCAGCTGGACTTCCAGGAACTTAGTAACACAGGAAGCCAAGTGCAATCTGTGCATGCACAAAACACTATTTAGGAAGCATTTCTGCCAGTGTTGTCTTACTGGCTGTCATACAGGTAAGCAGGCCGTCATTTACACAGAGCACAGCAAAGACTTTGGATTGCCTTCTCAAGCTATTTTACTCTCTTTTATATGAGTGAATATAGAAACAACAGCAGCAACTAAATTGCAATTGTAAACTGAGAATTTGTTAAGCAAGACTGACTATAGTAAATACTTGAAACAAATTTGCTTTAAAAAAATTTAACAAAAACACCTGCATTTTATGCAGTACAAAGGTATTATTAATTTTCTTCAGAACATATCCCTTAGGGCACAGATATCTTTTTCTTAGTTCCTTTTGTATTTCCTCTTACCTTTGAGCCACTTAATATGTATTTCAGTTCTTAAAATGCAAAAAGCTAGCTTATGAGTTTATTACATGACCATGTGACATGGTTAGCATTGCAAAACAAAGTATGGTAAACAAAGTAGAGTATTTTAAGATTACTCTTCCCAAATGTACAAGGCTTACAAGTCAGGTATCAATTATTAAAAACTCTGTTTTAAAATCAAGTTAACTGTTCTTTTTAGCAATTTTCTGGTGTGAATTATCTAGAGATCATGTTTTTAGGTTTGGTCCTGAGATTCTTCAAAATATCTTCAATTATCTTTAATGTCTTAAGAAAAAAATATTTTTAGATATGATAAAATTGTCGTATTTGTAACACAGCTGTGGATGGCCTTTCCACAAATATGTATTTAAGTAAAGCCTTGTTTAGTAGAGCACTCTGAAATGAATGAAATACATCATTCATGTATCCTAAAAGATTAGGTCTTGAAAGGTGAAAACAATACAATGATTTAAGGTCAACATGGAAAGCTCTAAAATGTGGAGAGATTATTAGATGCCAGTAAAGATGGATAAACTAACACATTCAATTTTTGGAGGCAACAGACAAAGCAGAAACAGCAGAGCTATGTTATAGTAGTTAACAAGAAAAACAGAATAGTCTTTGTCTCTAGTTTTGTTACCAGCAGTCAGCAAAACCCTTAGGACATAATTTTTCTAACGTAATCCACAGTAAACTATTTAAATGATGTTTTCTCCATTTTTAACAGGGTATATTTTATATTATTTTAGTTCAAGACAGAATTTATAAATTCATCAGCTCAGGTTCATTGTGTAATTTACCTTCTTTCACTGCATCTGTTCATAGACACACAGAGGTCAAGGACCTGGCTTAATGTTAAAATAAGTCATATCAAAACAAAATGCAACCAAGCTAGCCAAAGTGACATGCTTTCAACACTGCAAATGACAAGACTGTATAGATATTTCAAGGGAAACACAGTTAACTGATAATTAGTCTTGTGTGCAGAAAACTACTCTGGAGCATGGATAAAACCAGATTTTTTTTTTCACTAGATTATTCTAATTACTTGAAATCTATTCAGTAGTGTCACAAGTATCCATCGGATTTTTTGAAACCTTGATACCTAGACTAAAAAGAAAAGGATTCTTGTGACAGTATCTATGCCCTTATCTAATCTCTTTAGACAGCTGCAATCAGAGTTCATAAGCTCTGCAGATAAAGAATCAAATTTTCATGGTACATTTGTACATTGTTTTTTGCAAAATGTGCAAAGGATAAACTATTACAGTATTTTACATGATAAAAAATAGTGATAACTGGACACTTAACAGTGATGTGTGCATTTTCTCCCTATAACATTCCTGCCTTAAAATGTGGTTGGGCGTCTTGCAAGGTATCTTCCACTGCACTATGTATTTATGATGAAATACTATCATACTTGTTTTCCACTTCCTTTCCCCCGGTGAATCTAGGCTCATTACAATCCATTCAGCACTTGTGCTATAACATTCATAAAGTGATTTGTCAACACTGTGACATGACTATATAAAACAAACAGATGCAACGTCCCAGACACTGGCCTGATTAATGAGGAAAACGAAGTGCAATGAGAATTTCTAGTGGCTAATGTAGCAACAAGAAGGAATCAAAAATAAACAAAGGCTCTTCTGGCACAGACTACTTCATATTAAAACCGTATAAAAAACATCAATACTTGTCTAAATCTGTGAACCTGTCTAAACCAGTAACAGTGAAATAGTTCATTTTGAAGTTACATGATTTAATTAAAAAAGAAGCACAAAAAGCCCCACAAAAACCCCAACAACAAAACCAAAACAAACTTAAACGTATGCTTTGAATTGTGTACTCTCAGTAGAGTCTAGTTAAAAGCATCAGGCAGTGGACAGTGGAATGATGGAGCTAACTGGAGATTTTCTACTGTGAGGAAGCTTAAGATACCTGTAGTCTAATTTTAAAAGGGGATGAAGCACAATGCATGCTCAACATGTCGGCATGAAGTGAGACACTCAGAAGTGGAAGCAAATTCACTGCTCCTGTCTTAGGTTGCTTCCCCGTTCCGTCAGACTACCAGCAATTACCTTGCATATCCCAGTAGATAAACAAGAAAACTCTTAACCTAGATTTCTGCATCTACTGGAGTTAGCTAAACACTGAAATCTGAGGATTACCTGTTCTGGGAAATTTGCACACTGCATATGTAGTCACAGAAGGTCGAATACAGAAGTATAGAAGAAATTAGAGTAAAAAGGAAAGTAATTCAATAGTAAAACTTAATTGTACTTTAGTATGCAGTAGAAGTCACTAATAATTAGATGGGAGTAACCTATATCGAGTGAGCTACTGGACTGCCAAGAGATTTTGACCTTTGGATTGCTCCTTCGGCAAAAGTTATACTGTTCCTGAAAAGCATGGTGTCTGGCAAGCTCATTTCAAGGAAAAATATAATGTTCTGCAACATACATTGATGTTACTAAATTTTTTCTTTTATCACCTGACCTCCTGACAAAGTTCATTATTCAAGTTACTGGCCTGTCTCAGTGTTCTGAACCGGGAAAAAAATAAGCATTACAAAATCATATATCATATAAAATACACATATTTCTACCTTTTATAAAGATGGTATATGCCTACTGATTGTGGCCAAAAGCTAAGCATTTGATGCTGTTCTCACTTTAAACTAAACTTTAAAACTTTGACCTTTTGATAAAGTTAATAATAGGTTGCAGTTTTTCAAACATTTTCATTTATTCAAGGCCCCTATTCTTAAGATGTCTCAAGTGACAAATCAGAATATGTAAACCAGGCTCTTACTCTTAAATGACCACTAGAGTGTAAAACTCACTCTTGCTTTCTTCCTGGTTGTCTTTTTCTCTCCCCAGTGCTACGGTACTAGGAGGAGCAGTCTACCTGTCCACTGAAGGTTTCTCTTAGAATTAAATGAGCTAGGTGCTGCCTTACTTATCTCCTTTAAAAATTCCATCCAAACACATTAAGTATCCATTTTACTAATTGTTTTGGAAATTCTGGATAATAAGCACAATGCAAGCCTACATTCCTTCCTAGTGTTATTTTTAATCCTATTACCTGTGGAGTAAGGCATTATACCAACTATTCTATGACCAGCCCAAATTTCTCCAAAACTTTTTCTTCTAAGTTTTTGACAAAGCATTTAAGATCTCAAAATTATTAATATCTTGTATTATTGACAATCAGCATCTGGAGAGAGTGTAGCAATCCTATTAGTGCTCCTTTTGAGGAAAGAGCAGAGAGCTGACCTTTCAGTCACTTTTACCCATAGGGCAACAGGCAAAGGCTACCTAGGCCATTAGCACGCACATGATTTCAGACCACTACGGTATGTCATCTATGACTTACTACCTATGACATCTTCCTGATAGGCCACACAACTGAATGAAACAAATTTAAGAAGTATTTTAGGAAAGGTTAGCACTGAGACTATTACATAGAATAGGTAATATACAGAAGAGCTAACTGCTATGAAAGTTTCACTGACACGGAAAAAGATAAATTGGTTATGTAAGTTTTGGGTCAAAAGGGGAGCAGGGGGATCCTGTGGATATAGCAGTGAGAAGAGTATTACAGATGCACCATAGGAACTGTGTTTTACTAAATAGATTAATTGCACAATGAATAGTAATGAAATATTACTTTGCACACACACACTGTACATTAGCCATAACAACTTCTCTGAGAAGCTGATCATTCAGTCACACATTGAAGTCTCACAGGTGTTGGTTTATGAAACGAATGAAAGGAGTTGAGAGTTCTTTCCAGAGCAAGGTCAGTGCTGATGACTAAGTTTTTTTGGGGGAAACAGAAGAAAATTTTAGTTTTGTCATTACCAAACTGTAAGTATACAGAGAGACATGAAAGATATTTCAGATTACATCTTCTTCAGGACTGACAAAGCAAACAAAAAATTAGATGGGTTGATCATGTCAATGGCAAAGAAAACAAAGAGCTGTCCTTGAGGGGCACTGGTAACCTGGAAATTATGCCTGTAGTTTTAAAATAGGATGGAAATCTCCACACAGAGTATGCCAGCAGTCAGATGTTGGTTTTTTTTAGCTTTAATATTATCGAATAGCACAGATGTGGACATTTTGGTTTATCATCCTACTTAAAAAATAAACTGGAATAGCTGCAGAAATCTGTCTTGATACTGTGCCTAACACCACATTTCACAGAGATTCCTCAAAGCAGAAAAGAACAGGTTGCCCTACTATGACTCAGGCATCTTTTGATTCACACTTGCTATTATAAAGATGCTCTCCAAGCCAGTTTGTATGTTATATTTTTTTGCATTTGGAATTAATAGCCATTGCCATTTTTGAATTTCAGCATTCTGTCTCAAAAGCTAAATCAAAATATGTTAAAACAGTTACACTGTTCCATGCATATGGAGATGTGTTCTCCATGCATACATGGATATATTTTTACATTTGAGAAAAATCAACTGAAGAAAAGCAGATTTTCAGGAGAAGCGTAAAATATAATGGAGGAGTTTTAAGCCGTTCTCTCCCAAGCTGATCCTTATAAATGAAATAGAAGCAGAAAATTCAAATGCCTAGCTCTTGCAATAAACTAAACAACCATGTATTATATATAAGCTCCAGTAAACAGGTGCATGTGCCTGGATTTATTAAAAATGCAACACTGCTGTCTTGTAGTTATTTCAGTCATTCAACTGCTCTGCCTTACAGAGCAACTTCATATATATGCCATGGATATAGAAAGAATCACACACAACTCATAGTATAGCCTTCATCCAATATACGTATTAGTAGAGGTCCCTTAATGATAAACATACTATTTTAACATTTTATTTTAAAATCATTGTTTGAAGTCTCTTGATTTTTATCTCTTTTAGCGGCCTAGAAGCAATTATCAATTATGTTAACAACCAAATCATGTACATGTGCATGAATCTGCAAAAAGTAGGAGCAAGGTAAAAATACGTGCTGACATAGAATCATCCCCTGTTCATACTTCTTTGCTATACAACCAGAATTTGCACTACTTAAAGTGATGTGGTTGCCAGAAACGTACTTTCCCTTTTTTCAGGGCTCATTTGTCTTATGCTTTGTTTTGGAACAACCTTAGTTCCATTAAATTCTTTCTTCTCAAAATTCTTTCATTGATGCAGTCTATGTACCACCTTCTTTTATATCTTCCTGATCTGCCTTAAAATGTTCTGAGGTAAAGTCAGACAATGTGTTCAAAAGACAGCAAAAACCCTCCCCATAAATCTCTCGTTGCACCATGCAACACCTGAATTGGCTAATACAAGACCTCACTTAGAGCCCAATAAGCTTAGCAGAAGTCTTTCCACTGATGTCATTTGGCTTTGGATCTGGTCCTAAGCCAACAGAGGTCATTAAATTGTTCTCTTCTTCCTTGTGTTTTCTCTGCCAGTCACTATGATACCATATGACCTGTCATAGAAAAAGGATTTACTTTCTACAGTCAGTTAACAAACCCTGATAGCCAACAGAAATATTCAAATGTACAGCCAACAGAAACATTCAAGTGTATAGGTACTTATTTTTCAGTACATTCCGGCTAGTGCCACATCTTGGTTTAGTCAGCTCGCACCAATGAGATCATTTTTGGCTCTTCGTTTGTAATTTAGTGTTTGGAAATTAACAGTTTTGAACTCCATTAAGAATTTCAAGTCTAGAATGAGCCAGTTTGTAACATCTCTTATCCATTCTAAACATCTCTTAAATCCTAGCTTATAAACATCATGTTTTATAATGTATATTTCTATTTATAAGCAAATTATGACATAGAAAAGGGTGAATTCTTAAATTTTATTTACTTTCCTCTAAAGGATTTTCTTCCTTTATGCTTTTGTCCTTAACTTTATGTGCTGGTTTTCTTTTGGCCTATCACACCCCATTTATCTGGGTGCTCAAGAAAAACGCAAGAGCAACAAAGTACGTAGGAGAATATGGGAACACTGAATGCAAACTGCATTCTCACCGACCCTTGGGGGAAAAGGTACCTTTAAAATGTATTTTACCTGGGAACAGAAATTACATAATGCCTTTAAAGGACAATAGTGATAAGGTCTAAAATGTTTCTAAAATCTATCCCACAAAAAAAAAAAAAAAGCAACTCAGGGATCCTGGAGGTTTGAATAAATCACAAGAAATTACAATTGGGTGTGAGGCAGATTGTAAATCTATCTTCATTTCAAATCCATGTAAGTTCTGCATTGGTCCTTCCAAGACTCTTTACGTGATCTAGAAATAAATCCTGCTATGTAGGTTAGAGTGAAACATGAGAGTGTACTGGAAAAGAAACTGCTTTGAGGGAAAGCAATGCCCAGAAGAGCTTCAGGCTTTAAAGAACTAATAAATCTGCCCTCCTGAAAATGCTATTCTACTAACTTACAATTCCTTCTCTTAGTGTGGTCCACTATACGCCATGAATCTGTTACGAAGTTCATTAAATGCGGTTAACTAAGCTACTGCTGAGTGGAAAAGATTACTAGCTAAAAAAAGAATAAACTCTCTGATTCTTTTCAAATTATCTTATTATTCTGCCCCTTTTAGATTTTGTTTCTATTTCCCTTAGAGGTGATAAGAATTGAGGATAGTTATTGACTATCAGGATACTTTCAACATTTCAAAGAATTACATATGTGATTAAGTCTAACACCACAGCAGTTTGGGATTTCTCCGTGCACCAGAGAAAACATCAATAACCTGTTTGATACTCCTTTTGAGTGACTGTGTGGTCATTACGCTGGATATTCAATTTGCTAAGAAAGTAGTGAAGCTACTTTAAAACAAAAAGAAATATTTAATTCTTTCAGGAATACTTGTGGGGCATATCATTGCAAAGTAAATCAGTCAACAAACAATTTAATTGCAACACAATGAAGAGATTACAGCATGTGCCTGCACCTATGACACTAGCCAGAGGCTTATCTTGTAAGCACAGTAAAAAGGAGTCGTATTTTGGGGATGCTATTATACTAAATAATATGCATATATAGAAAGCACATATATATTTAATTTACTAAGAATACTGATCACAGAAGAATGAGACCTCTAAGCTTAAGTAAATAAATAATTTTGGCAAGATTCAATTTTACATTTAGAATGAAAGTCCAAGGCTGAGTCTCTTTCCAGTCAGTTGTGTCCTCCGGATTCCACGCAGTAGGACAATGCTGCTATAAGGAGCAATGGAGGAAAACTAAAATGACTTTTAAACCACATCTTCCTGTTACTAAATACTATATAGTAAATTCATGAATGTGCATCTGAGTAGATTCAGCCCAAGTAATTAAAAAAAAAGGATCTAATGCTATCCTTCTTCCTCTGACAAGTTGCCAGCAGTTCTTAGTAAAAAACTTTCCTCTCACTGGTAATGAAAATGCAGTACCTTGAATGATACACGATGTTTTCCTCAACGCTGGTGCTATGTTCCACTTAGACAAGTTACTTTAGTCATTTGTGGGTTTTATTATTAAAAATCATCTCTACCATACTCCTGAAGCATTTGATCTGAACAACGTTGATGTAATGTGGTGAGGTGGAAGACTTCACAGTCTCTTCCTGGTTTTGCATCATCTTACAAAGAATAATTAATGCAAAATAAATAATATTTTTTTTATTCATAACAGCTAACTTCCTGAATGCAGAGCAAGGAAAGCTTCAAAACAAAACCGGATAAAGGCTGTGTCTGCATTTTAAGACTATAAACATTATTGAAAAACTAATTAATTTAGAGACTGCTAGCCAATGCCCAGATTTTTAAAATTAAGAGTATATAAATCTAATTAGTAACTGATAACCAAACATTTATACGCACACAAAAGCACACACACACACAAATATGTACATATGAAATGGGACTTCAGTAGAAAAAGGACTAAGTTTTTCAGAAGCATTTAACAAACTTAACTCTGACAGAAATAAATAGGTCTCAAGTGCCTAAATGTTCAAATACTAAAAAAAAAAGGCATTTTACTTTTCCATCTACTAGCTAGTAAATGACTTTTACCACCAATAAATATACAACTACTCAATGACAATCTACTTTCTCAAAATAAATACTTGCTAAAAAATTCTAATTCAGTGTGCTGGTAGACTTTTCAAAGTCCAAGCAGAATAACTTTTTGTAATTAAATTATTCCCACCATGTATGAAGCCTTGCAGCAGAAAAGTCATAGGAAAAACAAAGACAAGGCTGAGACCCCATGTATGAAGTTCTACAGAAAGCATTTGATGGCTCTCTTCACATTGCCAAAGGTGGTAACACCACTTTTGCCAGCTTGAGAATTTTAAAGTTAAAGGCAAGCTGAAATCCATCTGTCTAGCACAGCTTAAAAATCATTCACACAACTAAAAAGCCCAATAAACACTTCACTGCCTCTAGCAACCTGCTCTGCCCATAAATGGTCACTAGTATAATGAAAATCTAGTATAAGATCTAGTATAATCCCTACCTTCTTCACTAATCATTAAATTGGATGGCCAGTATACGGAGAAAGCAGATTACATTAAATTTTACTCACTAAATTCATATTCCTGCCTTCACTTGAGGCAGTCCTTTATCCTTTGGAGTATAGTGTACAAATATTAGCATTTTATTAGACATATCTTTATTTTATAATCTGTAATCAAAAATCCCAGAAACCTACTGTCAGTTTCTAACAGAACAGAATGAAGGAAATTGAAGAATGGAGGAATCAAAGAGAAATGTTTCTCCAGGTTCATTCTATAACAACATCAAGGAGAATTAAACACTATATAGTGTTGGCTCAGGTATTTTATGATTCCATGCGCTGCAAGCTCCAACATGCAAAAATGACTTAGTGGGGGCTGTAAGAGCTGTCCATGTATAATTCCAATTACTTGGATTCAATGGATGCCTAATCCTTTAAATATCTTCCTAAAATTCTAATTTGATATTAGTTCACAGAACATAACCAATCACAAAGTTTATTTTCACCAATTTTCTGCCTCTTCATACTAAGCAGTATAATTCATTTTATGGCTTGTTACATTCGTCTGCCTACCACTGTCACATACAGTTCATTGAATATTTTAGGTTTCCTGTTATATTAAGATGGTTTTTCAAGCATCAACAACTTGAACGTAATTAAAAGTCTATTAGAACATAACAGATGGACTCAAAATTTAAGTGTAATAAATCCAAGAAACAAGAGCAAGACAGTGTGAGGGTGAGAAAGTCTAACCCTTAATAATAAACATTCAGAGTTCTGCTGCTACCATCAGTTAACTGTCTCCACAAAAAAACCCCTAAAAATTGGGAATATTCACACATAGTATTCTGCCATCAGAATTTCCACTCGATTCTTACAAATGAACCAAATGAATCATGGCAAATGAAGCTTTTCTGGTAGAACATAGTGCCTATCTGCATCTAATCTTTAAGTATTAATGCACAACCTTTTTGCTAATTAGCTGAGCTAGTTGGAAGTTGTTACTAAGCAGCACAGTGTGAGTGTCCTTGCTACATTTGTACTGTGATATGAGGCCTTCAGTCTTCTGGGCTGTCAATCTCATGCTCTTCTCTAGAATTACATTCTCTTAACAAGGAAGAAAAAGGATGTAAGTTAGTATGATGTCTGACTGACATCATACTTCCTGACATCAAATACATACATAATTATATACATCACTAAAGATCTTTGTCAACACAACACTGTAAGTCAAAGTAAGTACCTGTGAGGATTTCCTCTTTGTCACTGAAATAAAATGTCCACACCATCCATGTGCAGAACAGAAGAAGCAGCTCAGACTTATTCATGAGTTTTGAATGCTAATCCCACATTTGCACATCATGCAAAGAACATGAAGAACATCAGACCTACATAACGAAATGCATGATGTCAGCTGCTGTGTCTGCATGCTGTAAAAGGATAAAAAACATTCTCATGCTGTATTTCAATTGACAGGGCTTACTATATTAGGAGTTTTTGCTGTCTCAGTGGGAGCCTGGGGACATTGCTGTCAAACCAAGAAGCAAAGATTGTCCTGTGAAAGGAGCCCTGTCAACTTCTTTTGCATCTTCCACAGTAAATTTTTTTCCATGTTGTTCATGCTTGGAGACTCCATGTGCTTATTTCAGTTTCAGATCCACATCTTGAACTTGTCAATCAGTTGAAACAAATTCTGCCTACCATTCCTTTCCATCAAATCAAGGTGAAGCTAAACAGTGATGGAATCACCTCACTACTGTTTACTGGTTAGAAGCAGCGCCGTCAGACCAAAAAATTCTTATTTACTGAAACATAAACAACGGGAGTAATCTCTGCCTCCTCAGCATCAGTGGAACTACTGACCAACGTGCCTTACACATAGCTGCACTTTTATACTTAGTACATACTTCTGCTTAACAAAAGCTTGTTGATCGCATGCAAATCAGATTAAAATACATTACAGAAGAAAAGCTATATATTCACTACAGTAAACAAACCCTTTCTGACCCAGAAAATGTAATGCTGCCTGTGGCATATTTCTAGACTTTGCAAAATCCACCTGCCAGCTTAGTTTGGCTCAAGAAGAGTGTGAAGGAAGGGAAAACAACATGGAAATCAAGTTTTCCATGAGGCTGACATTTAGACATACAATTTCACAACCATTCATTAAGCTATCTTACCTGAACCCAGCAGAAATGGAAAGGAAGGTAGTCTGCCCTCCAGATTCACAGGAGTCAAATATAAAAAACTAATAACTTCAATTGTATCCTTAGTCTCCTTGAACATCCTGTTATTTGCACATGAATATCATCCAAAATTTCATTAGTTTGCTATCCTAATGAGTGTTTTGAGAGTTTTGGATAAACTTTTTTACAGTGATACACATTTGTGGGGTTTTTTTGTTGCATGCATTGGAATCACAGTCCTTATTAGTATTTACCGAACAATAAATTATTTAAATCAAATGAAGGTTAGGGCTGTGGGTTTTTTTCTGAATAGGAATTTCAGGCCTAGATCCATTAGGAAGAACAATTACCATTCTATGCACTTATCCCTGCCATTGGTCTCTTAACAGTCTGACCTCTATTTTCTGGTTTTATTATTCTTAGATATTGGTAGTACTGCAGTATAAACATGGAAATGGACAGATATTTTCTCTTGTAAAGATAACACAATCTGAAAACTCAGAAGTGGATTTAAAAATTAAGATTCAAATGCAATATTTGGTATGAAGAAAACAGGTTTTTCATTGAGTTGCTGTTGGTGCTCTGCTTCACTAATACAGTTGCAAGAAAAAGTATGCACATGAGACATCCAAAGAATATGACAGAGCTAAAGCAGTTCTGCCAGGAAAAGGGCTAAAATCCCTCCTGAACGATGTGCAGCTCTGATCCACAGCTACAGGAAGTGCCTGGTTGAGGTTATTGCTGCCAAGGGGAGGTCAACCAGTTCTTGATTCCAAGGGTTCACTTACTTTTCCCCACTAGCATTTTGAATGTTTAATGAGTGTGTTCAGTACAGACATGGAGGATCAGAATTGGTTTTGTGTTATTGTTTTAGGCACATTATATTTGTCAATACTCTTGACTTAGATGCCAATTAGATCATATTTTATGACAAATTCATAGAATCATAGAATCACAGAATTGTCAGGGTTAGAAGGGACCTTAAAGATCATCTAGTTCCAACCCCCCTGCCATGGGCAGGGACCTCTCCCACTAGATCAGGCTGTTCAGAGCCCCATCTAGCCTGGTCTTAAAAGCTTCCAGGGATGGGGCTTCTACCACCTCTCTGGGCAACCTGTGCCACTGTCTCACCACCCTCATGGGGAAGAACTTCTTCCTTACGTCCAAGCTAAATCGATCCATCTCTAGTTTTAATCCATTCCTTCTACTCCTATCACACCTGACATCCTAAAAAGTCCCTCACCAGCTTTTTTTAGGCCCCCTTAAAATACTGGAAGGTCACAATAAGGTCTCCTTGGAGCTTTCTTTTCTCCAGACTGAACAACCCCATTTCTCCAGACTGAACACCATGAAATTCCAAAAGGTTCACATACTTTTACCTGCAACTCTACTTAACAAAGAAAACTTGTAACTTATATTGCAGCTATCAGCCAGAACAAGAAAAAGTATGTTTGTTCTTTGGGAGTTCTGCGTCCTTGAAAAATTAAGCCCCTGAGATTAAGGCAAGTAAAGAAAAACTGGAGTACTCGGCATCATCAGGTGCTTTTAGTCATTGTTGTTATTTATATACCAGAAAAACAGAAATATAGCTAACTGCATTGCATTTCATTCACATCACTGCGACTTTCTAGTTAAGTACTGAAAGCTCTTCCCAAGCAGTAAAAGTTAAGGTCTTTGGGGAAAGTTTCTTACAGAAACAGTCCCATCAGCTGGTCTTTGGCAAGTAGTTCTAAAACCTGTGTCCAGATAATTTATAAAAACTTTAAAGAGCACTATCTCTAAAACTGAGCCCTGCTGACTGGCCACTAGCCCAATGTAACCCAAATTACTCTTACTGTTTGAGCCCAACCCATCAGCCAATTGTTAACCCAACATATTATGGACTTGTCTAGTTGCATACTGGACATTTTGTCCAGAAGGATACTGCAAGAAACAGTATAAAAATCTGTGCTAATACCCAAAAAATCAACATCAACTTTAGTAAGCCACTTATCTAACTAAAATCGCCTCCACACCTGTTCTTCCACATTTCAAGCTATGGTATTGTTCTCCAGATGGGATAACAAGAAAAGGATAGAGCCTATCTAGGAATTCTGAGGGCTTTGCCTAAGTGCATTCTTCCCCATGTATGGAACGCAAATCATGAACCACAATTTATAAGTTTTGGCTTCCTCACCCAAATAAAAATCAGCTTGAGGTCACTGGTCTAAATGCAGAACCAGTTAAACACACTGGCAAAATCCATCTGCTTGAAGATGCAAGAGGAAGATACTGTCAAAATAATTTAATGTATTAAACATTTAAAACACTTGTCATATAATATTCAATAAACAGAAAGGTGAAATGTGGGGTTTTTTTATGCAGACCTCATTTCTCAGTAGATTAACTCTAATTTTCAATGCAAACAAAACAAGAAAAAAATAGACAACTCATTTGTGTGTGAATCATAACAGATCAAACCCCAGAAAAGAATGAAAGTAACTGCATAAAAGACACTTTTACAATGCAAAGGCCTCACTGTGTAACACTTGGAAAACAATTAATTGATGATGATAAAAGAATTTTAATTTCTAAAAGCTACACATATTACAATTAAAAGTTTTGAGCTGGAGATAGGAAAAAAAAGAAATTTTAGAAATTCCGAAATATATCTCAGACTTAAAACGAAGACCTGAAGCAAATAATAATAAAAATCTTTTACGAGTGCTTTTTAAATGAATTTAAATGCCACTTTTGAAAACCTAAACTGAACGAGAAGCATAGGGGTTACTTATAAAAACCAGTACAATTCTAAGCTTCTTATATGAAGAGGTAATTTTTTTTAACAACTACAAAAAAAAAAATGACAACAGCAAAGGAACCAGTCCTATCTTGTAGGGTCTACACAATAAAAGAAAAAACAGCATGAAACTGAGGAATGGCAAATTGTGACTAATTATTAATCTGAATTTATTTCCTAATATTGAGTTCTAATAAGGCTACAGAAACCTGGCAAGTTCCTGATCTCTTAGAGAAGTACTAAAAGATGAAGGGAGATGAACTGTTCATAGTACTTACAAGGCTTCATCTCTTCCAGTTGTAGACACAACATTTATGAGAATAATCAGGGAACTGCATTTATGAATTTATGATACACACTGGTTTGTGGAAAATGGTCTTGTTCCCTAAAACATCATGAAGTGAGAAGTCATGAAAAATCACTATTGCCACATCATTATAGCCCATTAGGACGTGATCTGGATGCTTTCTACACAAAGAACTGGAAAATATCTACTAGAATTCATGTATGTTGATACAGATAATCAGCAGATTATTTGGAAAAGTCATTTAATACATCAATAACATACATCATATTGACCTGTAGGTGACAGAAGGAAAATGTTATTAAGTAGAGTCCCTTCCTTTCTTCGATAATTTCAGGTTGCAAATTATCCACATTGATAATTTTAGGGAACAAAATATCTTTCTCAAAATTTTTTGGGTTATGGCATTTTACCCACAGGAAATATGATATACCAGAGGACAGCAAAATATTATAATGCACAGCTAATTAAACAATATTATAAAAAGTGAATGCATTCTTAAAAGCTGCCCAACTCAGAAGATTCATTGTGTATAGCCACTCCATCATAATTAGTAAGTGGTTTGACATTATTTTTAATAATTCAATGCAGAACTATCTTTTTAAAAATATGCTTATTCTCTTTTTTCCCCTGTGTTTTTCAGGCAGAAAGATTTGTCCCCTTGAATGCTAAGGAAGCAAGAAGGAAGTTTATTACAGGAATTCTTTAGAGTGTTTCTAGAGTTCTTCACTGGATTTTGCCACTAAAATACAAATAGCTTTTCTCTATTTCAAAGAGAATTCCTTCATTTTTCAGAACTTTTAAGATAGGTCCCTTTTTCCTAGAAAACATTGTATAAAAATATTATTTCTTAGAAAATTATTTGAAAACTGTATGCTAACTGGAGCACTAAATCACAGTAATATGTATGAAAAAGTAACCCACCAAACATTGAACCTGGTTTTTGTGTTTGTGATGGCGGTCACACACTTGCAAATCTGAAGTCAGACAACCAGTCCTCCCACAGTGTGCCGAGCATTATTGTACTGAAACTCCTACTGCAGGGCTTTGGTTCTGAATTTAACATGACCCTGACTGCTTGTTGTCATGACACAGCTAATGCCATTTTCCATGTAAATCAAGGTGTTGACAGGGATGTCTGAGAAATTTTCAGAGTAAATAATGGTATTTTTTCTCTTCCTGTCCAGATACTTGTGGACTTGCTAGCTGCCAGAGGTGGCTGCAAATCATTGTCAACCTGAACATAAAGGGGAAGTGGCTTGGTACAGTGAAATGTTAGAAGATTCATGAATCTGAAACACCAAGATATTTTTTTTCAGCATAAAATGATTATTCATGATCATAGATAAATTAAAACACTACAAATCACATTTTTTTTTAAATAGCTTCCTACTTAGCTTCATGTTAATAAGATCTTTTGGAAGACCTTCACATATGGGAAGAATTTTTCCTTGGAGAAAATTGAAATAGAAGAAAAGTCAGTAATGAAGAACTTGAAATTTAATTTTTAGCTTCAAAACTATTTTATTAGCAGAGGAGTGAATTTTCTCGCCGAAGACGGGACAAGGTATTCTAAAAAACATGGTTGTCATCTTCTGAGAGTGTCATTCAAGTCTGCTAGGTTAATTATTATTTAGAAGTCACTCAGTCATCTAAAATTCCAAGCCAACTGAAGCATCAAATAAGTACTAGGGCCTCCATAATACGACTCTTCAGTGTAGAATGAAATAACAGCATAAGTGTAGGAAGTGAGCTAATAACTTTCAGTCTAGTGAATTCACTTAACTGTTTTACAGGGGCCGCATCAACATTTGAGACACTGAGTACAATCTTGATTTTATTGCATTGCTGCTTGTAGAATAGACTTGAATTTAACTAACCCATGTCACCAAGACTCCACGAGAAAAATTATGTGACTGTTCAGTTAAAAAAAAAGTAAATTATGAACTTTCAGAATTTATAATACCAAATCTTTTTGAACTTGATATCCTCCTTTCTCAAAGCAAAATCTGATACTGTAATTCAGCAAATTCAAAAATTTGCAAATATAATTTTAATAAAGAACTAGAATAGCAATATGTAGGGATGAAACTAGTATCAAAATAAAAAGTAATTGGATATTTTAGAGTACAAACGTCAATTCAATTTGCAGACAACTTCAAAAAGGAATTGTTTTTCACCAGTAAAATTGAGTGAGACTGATAACAGATGTGAGTGAAACTGAAAAGTCATTCCATCTAGGCTTATCATACAACCAAATATTCTTAAGTGTGCGTAGGTTTTCCACCCAACACTTATACGTGGGAGGATTTTCATATATTTGATCATTTGTCTGGTATTTTAGATGTGCAGATAAAACAGAAAGAACCTACTCTGTCCACTCCTACTACAGGATCTGATCAATGCTTTGCCTTGGGCTTTGAGCATGAGCAGGAACAAAAAGTGAGTCACACAAAAAGGTGTGGGCTTGGAGCACAGCAGGCTGCCAGCCCGCAGTGAGCTCTGCCTCCACCAGCTGCATTAGCTTCTTGAAGTTGCAATACATTTGTCCAGATTGTCATCACTGAAAAAGCTTTTTCCTGTGAACCAAGTTACTAGAGTGAATGTTCAGTTCTTATTCAGTCCCAAAATAGCACATCCATCTGCTGAAACAAGTGTATAATTAAAAGATTTTATTGTTACATAAGCTATATACTCCATAGTGTTCCCCTGTCAATTTTGGAAGGTGTTAAGCCAAATTATTCTTTTCTGGGGCTTCCCTTCAGGATGATTTAGATCACAATTCAACCCACTATTTGGCTATTAATGAGCATAAGGCACTGAGAGGATGTGTCTAAATTATCATGGAGAAACAATTCAGCTGCAAAAAGGCCCAGTGATCTTTACTTCCCAAACCATTCAATTTCAGCCAAACCACCCTTGTACAACTCCAACCGATACAGCAAGTCACAGCTTCTGTCTTTGCATCTTCAAAAAGCATCGGAGATTAAGGACAAAGCTAAGGCACTAGACTGCAACACTCGGTCCAGATGCCAAACTCCCCTCTGTATCAGTCTCCCTTCCCACTATTTTTAGTTTCCCAGCTCTTAAGCAATTCCTCCATATCTTTTTTTTTCTCTAACAAAAATATCGTAGTCCAAACCACAGTGATAGAACTGATACTATACAAACAGTCCTTGCTAAAACCTTTAAACTCACTTGATTTTTATACTTAAATTTCAAGTTCATTATATAATTTTTTTTCACAATTCAACTGGAGGTCAGCACCCCAGTATCATGTCTCCTAGCACTAGTTCAAAACACAGATTTGTAAAGTTTTGCTTTCCCTCTTTCCCATTCTTAACAGTGTGATGAAGTAATCACACAACTCAATCACGCTCTGCATGCTCCAAATCAGATGTTAAGGCAATATGAAGATACCAGAAACTGCTGAGAGAAGACATCTCAGAGTCAAGAAACAAGATCAATAGAAATGAATGTATGCTTATATCAAATTCTTGCATATATAATGATCTTGTCTTCATATACAACCTTGTACTGCCACACAACTAAACACAAACCCGAAGAAAAAAAGATTTTAAGATGGTAACAGAAACTGTAATCAAAGATTACAGACTACAGGGAGACCTAATAGCTGCCTTCCAATACCTGAAGAGAACCTAAAGGAAGACTGGAGAGGGACTTTTTACAAGAGTGTCCGCTGAAAGGACAAGGGGAAATGGGTTTAAGCTGAAGGAGAATAGATTCAGATTAGATTTTAGGAAGAAATTCTTCAGTACGAGGGCGGCAAGACTTTGGAATAAATTGCCCAGAGATGTTGTGGCTGCCCCCTCCCTGGAGGTGTTCAAGGCCAAATTGGATGGAGCCTTGAGTAGCCTGATCTAGTTGAGAGGCATCCCTGCCCATGACAGGGAGGTTGGATTAGATGATCTCTAAGGTCTCTTCCAACTTAGGCCATTCTATGATTCTATGATTCAGAAAAAGTTCAAGATATAAACTTGCCCATTACGAAATTCTTTCAAAAGTCTTATTACATGTTTTCCTAATGTAGACTATAAAAAGGGAAACTACTAGTATGCACTTTTTTGTACAAATATATTTAACTACCGGATGCTCATTACAATGACATAAATTAATGTCTGATTTAATCTACAATTTTTTATACAGTATATTTCAAGCAAGGATCTGGTTCAGAAAAATGATCTTCTAGTATCCATACTAAGACTTCAATATCTGACTAAGTAACCAAGCTTGTTCTGATGACAAGAAGGTTATAACGGGCTTTCTCTGGATTACATCCTTGAGACTTAATTTTCTGTAGGACAGCTACGTTAACTCTACAAAAGCATATCCTGCACAACACTTAGAGAGGCTTTATTCTGTTTCTGCTTTTCTAAGTCATCTCAGGACTCTCTGGCTTACTTCTCTCTCAAACACAAAAGAATTCATAAACCTAAAAAAAGAACCCTTAATGAAGATTAAAATGATTAATATTTAATTATTGTGTAATGCTTATACCTTTGCCAACAACAGACTACAACAATGCATTAATTAATTTTCCCTGTTATCACTGAACACTGGAACAACCTGTATTCAAAACGGTTTTTATGCTTATGTTGGCCACAGGATAGAAGTTACTATGTTTAAACTAAAGCTGATTTTAGAGAATAATAGTTATGCTATTATTTAATAAAATTTATGGCTGCTTACATGTGAGGGATAGCTACACATCTAGAAGAGGAGCCATGAATGTAACAAAGAAGACAACATGGACTGAAATCTGCTGAACAGTGGAATAGTTCACATGCTGTTTCTTCAAGAGTATGTATTTGCCTGAGGATTTTCAATAATGGAAATCACTGCACTACCTAATGAAGCAAAAATCTAAAAATCACAAAAACACCCTATCATTCTTCCTTCCTATCAAAACAAGCCATCTGACACCTATAAAGAACTCTGCTACATTTTACAAGCCAAGGTAAGCTCAGTCTTGAATCTAAATTTTGCAAGGGCAAAATACAAATCCAGCAAGCATGTTCCTTCCCCCCAGGTAAGACAAGAGTTCCTATGACATTTGACAGAATTAACATTTATTTATATTGCTCATAAAACTATACATTATTAATCAGCTTCTCCAGCCAAAATCCTGTGCCTTACATAAGAGTGATGCATAACACTTTTCCCTAGAGAAGTCACTGTTCTCAATAAACAAAGAATTCAGGCTGTAGCATTTTATAAATACAAAATATTATGAAATATATGGGAATATATTTTGATATATTTTATTGATACAACTAAAATTATTTTTAAAAAAAAAATCTGCAGGCTGTCAATTTAGCAACTTTTTCTTTATCATTTAACTGAGAAATCATTTGTAATTTTTTGGTTCTAGTTCCTTGACTGACATAATGGCTGATGTAATAATTTCATGTATCACCCACTTACTAGCATATCAAAGGATATCAGTTAAGTAAGCAAGCATAACGTAACTGGAGTGGAAGAGCTGGGGAAGAGGAGAGACAATAAATGTTATCTTAACTAGATTTTCCCCCAAAATAAAGTGATACAATAGTAGATACTATGATTTAAATTCTAAACATTTTATTTGTTTAATTCAATTCCTTCATTCTGAAATGAGAAGATGGAACTATTTTTCTTCTACTGTCACACAGTGGGTATTACATTAAATTCTCTTGGGAATTGAGGTAAGCATTACACATACATTTCCCTAGGACTGGAACTAATGGCTAGCTTGTAACCACTGCAAAAAAACATTTCTTCTAAATGACAAAAACCTCCTCTCGTTATTATCACTTTTACCCTCAGCTATACTTTTCCAAGATATCCATGTTTCCAAAAGGGTTAACAAAGCTCCTGTATCTAATTCAGAAACTTTCACACAAGTATGCATGGTCTAAATCCAAAAGTATCAGGATAATCTATGCAAGCTTCATCCATTACACATTCCTTTATAGTGTTCAATAACTTGTAGCTGAGTTATAGACTACAGCATAACTTGGTGTAACATAAAATGTTACTCTACTTGGGTTTCACAGCTTGAAACACTGGAGTTGCACTGTGGAGACTCCTCAGTCTCTGCAGCTTTTCTGCTCTGTAAGAGCAGTTAACTAAGACGCATCAGGTGATTATACAAAAGCACATATGCCATGAAGGCATTGCTCCTCTTGTGTCTGAGATGGACAAAAACAGACAAGAAGACGCTTTCATTTTTGTGTAGCATTCATACTAACTATATTAGAGCCACGGTGTTATTATTATAAATCTAAAATTGAAAAATTTATCAGTTCTGTAAAACTCTACCACAGTGATGCTGTGAGGTGGGGTTGGGGGGTGTCTATCATTAAGTAAATCTTTAAAAGAGTATATTTAGTTTTTAGGATTCTTCTACAGTTAAGATAATCATTTGATGGTCAGCATTTGAACCACTTGGAAGGATAAAGGAAAGATAGAGCACAAAGCAGGGATGAATAGCATGAAAACCAAAGAGAAATATTTCTGGGCAGATTCTAAATTGTACTTTAATCTTGGATTAATGGGGAAATAATAGTAAAACCTGTAAGAAAATTTTAAGTAATCACCTCAAGGAATATGTCAAGCTAAAAAAAAAAAATTAGAAAGTGAGGTAAGGGAGGAACAGAGCACCCCAGGAATCAACTACAGTACTTCTGACATACCTTTCTTTCAATCCTACAGCTTTACCTTTACACCGGCAATTCCATATTAAAGTATCCTACTTACTTTATATAGCTCCTGTTACCATAGTATCTAACCACGGATTACACGAAACAGCAGGTTCCACAAGGTAAGAAAAATGCCTTTACACACATTAGGGAAGAGGGAAAACACACAGAGCAGTCAAGTGTCTTGCCCAAAGTCACTCATAAATGCACTGCAAAGGAAAAAAATAAATGTGCCTCTTCAATTTCATCCTACTGTATTAAGCATTGGACCATGTCTCCATTTTAAATGGAAACAGAAGATCAGTGAACAAATACTAAAGATAGCTTCTGCTCAACCTTTTTGTCATCCCTTCAATTAAAATAAAATAGAAACCTGAAGAATTTTGACCTGACACCTGCATATCAGAATATATGGTGGAAAAAATTGTCATTACAAGGAGAAAATTTAGTTCTTGCTGAAGAACGCAATTAAAGTCCAGTTACAAGGGCAAGTAGTGCTATTTGAGAAATATAATACACTCATTGCCTGTCAGTAATACTCAATTTTGGAAGATAACAGTTGCTGCAGAAGTTAACTGTAACACAGCAATGGCCTATGTAAATGTGCCAGTGACTTGCCTTCACAATATGTATTTATCACCAAATGAACCAACACATTGAATCAATATGACCAACAATAAAAACTGAGGTTTTTCTGTATTTGGCACATGGCAGCACTCACCAGCATGTACTGATCAGATTTTTGTGGGATTTTTCCTTAGGTAAAAGTTTCTCTCAGCGCTTAGAAAGTCTACCCATATGAGTGAAGCTTTGAGAAACAGATATGGACCTCTTCCGACTAGGTAAAGGGAATAATAAAATAAAAAAGCTACAGGACTAGATGTTGAAGCAGATAGAAATACAAAATTTGCTTGCTCTGGTCAACAGACAGATGTTGCCTTTGGAATCAACTGCTATGTCCTAACAGCTTGAAATGGTGTGAATGAGAAGCAAATTGAAGTAAACACAGAAATAACCAAACCATCCATAATTCAAGCTAGTAAAGGAAGGATCCTGTGGCAAAAATAGGAACAGCAGTGGGACTGGTAACGCTTGAATAACACCTTGTGATTGGATCTAGATGTCCCAATGGCAGCAGATCTTGCACAAGTATCTGAACAAACAGGGCTGCTCTTGGCTCCCAGCTGAATTTTTTTTAAATGTTTCCTTGATGGGAAAAATATTGCCACAGTATCCCTGAGCCTCATGATTTCTTATGACAAAAGACAGATATAATCTAATAAAAAATTACAAAGTAAACTGAGAAAAACTGATGATGCAGTCACACTTTCGTTACAATAAATATAAAGAGCATCTATATGAAATATCCACAGAAAGTGCTACTGTAAACCTCAAGAATTTAGTAAGCCAATAAAATATTAATCCTTGTCAAACTTAAATATCTTCTGCTTTTAAGAGTTAATTTGGCTGCAAATGGCTGTCATCCCTAATCCAAGTACTGTGCTTGTAACAGATGTTGCTTTAATAAAGTGATCTATGCCAGAGATGCTTATTAAACTGCACACAACAGCACAGGATTTACTGCTCCAACGCTCATCCTCTTTGACTTGAGCTTCTGCTCCTCTCAATGGAAACTCTCTATCAGGCTGGCAAAAGCAGATTTCAAAACACAGTGCAACAGGCTTTGGCAGACCCCTGAGGGAGTAGTTCAAAGGATAAAGCAGTGCAGGGCATGGCCACTGTAACATGCAGGATCCCCAAGGCAGCTACACTACATTGCTTTGAACATCTACTTCATGCCAGCTGTTTAGTGATTGTGGTAATTACCAAGGACTAGCAGACCTATTTGGGAGAATTGTTTATAAATATACTCAAATTAACTGAAATTAATCAATAATCCCAGTGACATAGTGGATGGGAGTACATCTTTATTCTTTTCTTCAACCACCAGTTGTAATCGCTATTTGACAACTAGAAGCAGAGGTTGAAAAGCATGTTTCACAGCTGCAAGAGACTGAAGGACACTGCAGGGTTAAGTAGAATGTATGCAAGGAAAATCCAGTATCTTTTCCCAGACAACTCAATGTGTGTTCCGGTCCTCTGATAAAAAGGCTATATTCTGAATGTAACGTTACAGTTACAGAAAAAAAAATTACCTTTACAAAAAGAGCAGAGTACTTACTTCTAGGTCATGAGACAATTTAACTACTGATCACGCTGCTATCTCCTAACATGACCCTGCAAATACTTAGTTTGGAAGATTACACTTCGAATATTCTCTTTTTATTGTTGAGGGAGTTTCAATATTCTCTACAGATACAAGCTCTGAAATGGAAGCTCATTCTAGAGCTTTTTGGTTAATCCCTGTAAAACACATTATTCTCATAAACCTGCACAACTGAAAACTCCCCAAAACTTTATAAGTAACAGAAAAGACAATGCACTTACATCCTCTAGCCATGTAAGGTGGTTTCTATTTTGATCTGATGTGCAGAAATGCTAACAATATTGCAGGAGCAATATGTAACTAACAACATTCAAAAAAAAAAAATTTGATCCAAAAAATTTGGATGCTTACATAAAAACTAAAAGTAATTTCTGCAATACTGCATCTTTAAAACCCAACAAAAGCATGAACTGGACAAATAGACAAGTTTGCATAAATATCCCAATTTCACTCAACTTCCTGCTGTTTTCTGAATCTTAGAATAAATTGAAAAACTGAAGTGTATTCTTCATCAATTAAGAAGAATCCTTGCAATCAAAACTTAAAATACAGCCTCACCTGACATTTAAACTGAATTTCTGTGAGTGCAACCCACAACTCACAGTTAAAATTAAAGGTATTAAGAAGTTGCAGCTATAATTTTCCTTCAATACAGTACTTCCACAGGAAAGGAAAGAGGAAGCAAAGATATTAATTGGTAGAGAGAAAATAAATTAACACTCAAACCAAAAAATTTCTACCTTATAAATACTATCTATTTTCTAGTAATATAATGATTTGATGCAACAGCTCAAGTTGTTTGCCTTGGAATTCACATAAGAAAATCCTTTACTTTAGGTATCCATTTGAAGGCTCAGTGCTGCCTTGTCAACCTAATACAGAATTGGAGGGAAAATAAAAATCTAAAAATGTTAACATTTTTGAATCTTCACCACCTAAAGTGTATGATTATACTGGCTTTTAAAACTACAAAACCTCAGCAGTATCCTTTGTTTTGCTAGTCTCTTCTCTGTAAATTAAGCAGGTTCTGAAAGGCAACAGGCAAGAGTCATCTTGACCTAATTGTGATTTTGGTTAATGGAAATTTAAAACCATTCTAATCAGAGGAAGCTCCAGCATTAACACATTTTCTCTCTTTCTTTCTTTTTTTTTTTGTTTGTTTGTTGGGGTTTTTTTTAATATGGAAGCTCTGGAAATCAGTAGTTCTGTGATCTTACCTTTCTGCTTTCCCTTTTTGGAAGATATTTAAGATTTTAAATGTCAACTGATGAACACCTTGACAGGTCATCTATAAGGATTTCTTTCTTTCCACAAGATTTTTCCAGTTTTCCCACCCTGTCGTGTGATGAATTGCAGTTGCTCAGTAACCAGTAATATAGAAATACATTATTACGAAGCAAAACTGGTACAACAGGGTTTCTGAGATGCACTGCAAAAAATTGAATTGAACTTGTCAAAAATGTCAGTTATAACAAATGTTTCTTCTTCCTTGCATCTTTCAGAGAGCAGTAACTCTTCCCTTACCTTTCATCAACAACTTCTAGAGAAGGTCAAATTTATTCCATAATATATTTTAAGTATAGAATTACACATTAAAAGGTAGAGGTAAAATTGATACTAAAGATCTTCTCTGTTTCTGTAATGGATGCAACAGTTAACAGTTACTCCTGCGTTCTTACATTTTTGAAACTAAATGCATACAAGTGATACAATGTCCTTTGCCCATTAGTCTGTTCTTCTGAAGCTCTCTCTCCATGACAGACACTGCTTCTCATGTGATCTTCCTCCTCTTCCTGACCATATCTGAGGCTTTTGTTTTCTACATTAACTTTCAAAATCATCCTTGGCTTCTACATTTGCAACTCCAGATGCTCAATCCTATTGAGCTTCAACACCGCTTTCCACTTCTCAAAAGTGTAAACCATCACATACATTCACTTAACTAAGTGTCAGCAGTTGTCCACTCAGGATATTTAAGAGCTGCAATCAGAATTCAGACACATGTACTAAAAAACAAAAAGAGACTAAGAAGAACATCCATGCTTGTATTCCAGTACATTAAAAATACTTTGAAAAAAGAATTTTAAGTTTCATCATATTGAACTTATGAAGCTGTATCTAGTTTATGGTTGTATGAGGGGGAAAAAAAGAGATTGATTTCAAGGGTCAGATATGATTCAGGTTTAAGAACTAGGTCCCAATATAATTAATTGTCATTAAGAATTCATTACAGTTTCTAAATTAATTCAACTATTCACTATCTTTTCAGTGACAAAGGTTCTTGATACATAGATTAAACTCTAAATTCAACTTCAGTACCATCACCTTGTACTCTCACCTCTCAAATTGAAAATAAGAATAATTCATTTGGAAAACCTATTAGTTCCCTATTAATAGAACAATGACCTTCTAAGTCAAAATGACTGTCTTCCTACTCAGTAAAATTTGTTTTCACTTGAATTTATAACAGAGAATTGCCACAGCTAATTCTTTGCTGAAACATCAATTATTATTAAAATACAATAACTTTACATTTGATTCACACAATTCACACACATTTCTACATCAGCTTAACTGGTAGGTGAAATCAAAGATATATTAAGTAAGGAAACGACCACGCCATTAATTAGATTAGGTTAGTGGACAGTTTCATATTTCCCCCGGGTATTATTTTATATATGACAACATCAAAGCCTTCAGAAGAAATTTTGAAAACAACAGAGGAATACCTAACCTTTAGAAATATTTCTTTTTTACCTCAGGCAGCTGCAACTTGTTTTCTACAGCCGGTTTTTGTTTCCACATGTTTTCATTTCTGCTATGTCTTTTTTTCAGGTGCCGTGATCAGAGTTATTCGTACCAGAACATACCATACACAGAACATGCCATCAACGTGTATAGCACCCAGCCTGGCACAGTGTAACTAAGCTTTGGAAGAAGCTCTCAGTTATGTTATACACAGAAAAGTTTTTTGAAGGCTTCTTGATGGAATTGCTGTATTTCAAACTTGCTTCATGCCTTCTACATTCAAATCAGTGCAGAAGAGGTTACTTTAGTCAAAACAGGTTTACTCACTCCATGGGCTCTAATCTTCATGTGATTAGAGTTAGGAGCTCAAAACCCAGCCCTGTTTCTGAGAACTTTTATACACAAAAGCCTTCTTATCAAGGGTGACTCTATATTGTATGCGTCACTATTCATTTTGCTTTTTTGACATTTTTGTATGCTTCACAAGTTCTTATTAACAGGACATCGCCCTGATTTACTCTAATATTAATAACAAAGGTAAGAAAATGCTTCCCTGCAGCTAGGTAATAATTCATTACCATGTTATGTAATACTAAGATGCTTGCTAGTATGCAGCTTAACAAAGATATTTGGCTTATCTGGCTCTCCACAAGGAACACCGCTCTTGCTCTAAATTAACAACAAAGACAGAAGTAGAAGAGGGAATATTTGAGGAAGCCTGCTTTAGTATCACAGAGGTTGTGATAAAACTTGTCTTAGCAGTATGTTTAATGTTGTCCAGCACAGTCCCAGAGCATTCTCTCCTAACAAATCTTTTCAGCAATTAAGATTTTCTTCCCCTGCCCAAGATCTTCAGAAAGATTAGCAATATCAGCATTGCCTAACCTTCCCCAAGTTAACTGTTACATTTGATAATTTGCACACGTATACCATTGTGTCAAGAGTGAAATATAGATCCATAAAGTCAGATTACATAAAATTACTCTCTTACACCACAATTGTAAGACAAACATGTGGAAAGTGAGTAACATTCTGAAAAGTTGGGTAACTTTCAGAGACAATGTATCTGCATTTCAGAGGAATTTGTTTCCAAAAGTTACGTGTGCTTTAATGTTCTGTTGAAATATGTGCCCCAACCTCTTTGCATTGTGCCATGTCATTGCGACCAGTGCCAGTGATGGAGGACCAATGAGGTAGGGACCAAATTGGGGCACTCATTCAATAACAAGTAGTAATATCAAATTGTCCTAGTTCTAAAATATTGAAAATACTGTTTATGAAGGATGAATGCTGTTTCTAATTACCATTTATGCTGTGATTTCTTAAATAAATATCTAGCATGTTACCCTGTGGACTAATATAGGATCTGTAACATGCTCCTGGTGGGAAGATGTTCGAAGACATCCTCACATTAACCAGTGATGAAGGACAATTTTCAGATCACATGGAAACAATTTATTTTGAGGTATCTATAAATTGCTGGTGCTTTAGATCAAAACAAATCAAATCATCACCAGGACTTCATAAGCAATAGGAAATTGCTTCTTTTGTAAGCAATCTGAAAATGAAAACAGAGTGGTCTTTGTGCTATTAGAAAAACTTGCACCAGTTGCACACCAGCAATTCCTAGTATTGAGTCCTAGAAGTTATACATTTTCAACTACCATGGCTAGATGCCTCCCGGTTTAAAATACAAGACTAAAAGCGTAGCAAAATATACAAAGTTGGCAACACTAATGGCCAGTCCCCACAAACTGTTTTGCATCAGCTTCGAAAAGGAAAAGGGAATCTCTTAAACCTTCCCTTCCTGAGAGATCCTTCTTCTCAGCAGTAATCTTAGCTACCAACTAATCACAAAATCATTGAAGTCAGAAAAGGTAAGAGAAATGTTTCTGCAATTTCTGGTATTGATATGACAGGTATTAAAAATAAAACACTGTTCATATATAGGACATAAAAGGCCAATGTAGAGGATGGGGGAAAAAAACCAAGCCAAACCAAACCAAAGGATTCCTGAGCTGAATTACGACATAGACTAAGGTTTTGCATAATGGTTTTAGTTCAGTTGTTTCTCTTTTTTAATTGAAAACTCATAAAAGAAAATTCACATCCTTTCAAAGACACTTTTTTTTTTCATCTTCCAAGTTTATACACATACACACTGTGAATACAAACAACAATTGAGAAGAAAATAATTGTGAGACTATTCTGTAGATAGGAAAGAGTAAGTATATCTTTGGGAAGTGCAAAAGCATGATGTGATTAAATTCTCCCTGTGATGCTGACCTGTTGGAAACAACATTTATTTCAGTAGCAAAACAATATCGCTGTAGAAAACTGAATCAATTTTCTTTGTCAAGTTTTGTTTTACAAGTTTTCTTCCATTACAGTGTTTTCAAATTCACATTACAGTCTTGCAAAAATTATATAGGTAAGTCAATAGCACACAGTTATACAATATATTCAGGCATTTTCAAGCTTAGATATTTACTAAGCACGGACAACATTTCTCTGATATATAAATCACAAAATATTGTGAGGGTTAGAAAATGGTGGTAGAGGCACATAACTCAGAAGTTTAATGTTGTTAGGTCTCAGTCATGCCATTTATTTCTATTTCGTTATCCACCATGCTACGTCTCTACATTAGTTATCTGGCATTCTCTGCAATGAAAGATTGCTTTGAGGCTGCATTTGTAGAAGCAAAGAATTTCGCCTCTCCAGAGTAACCTACCAAAGAGGCTCTCGAAGCTTCTGCAAAAAAATGAAATGTTTAACATAACTACAGTTATTGTTCTTAAAAATAATGAAATTCTAGCGTTTAATTTTGGAAGAATTTTATGAGAATATAAAGATAACTATGCAAAATAAATTATGTCTGAAGGTGACAAGAGTTAAAAATTTCAGATTTTTGGAAGATGGATACATATATTTTTGTAGTCTTTGATAATATCTGGGTAATGCATTTTCCTCATTATACTAATGCAGGACTGAAAAGAGCTAGTAAGAATAAAAGTGTAGTTACTGTACATACCCTATCTAGCTACCATTTGTAGTATCAACTGTTCTTAAAATAATTTAGAGCTTAAACTATAAAAAAGCTATAATATTCAGAATTCTAAAGCTTATATCTTCTTTCCACACTAGAGATGGGAACCGATATTACAATAAACTGAAGTTGCAGGATCTTCTACTTGAATATCAGCTTGTTGCTTTTAACCATACAAATGCTGACTCTAAGAAGCAGTGGGGAAATTCAGGATTTCTCTATCAATCTAACAAGAAACAGCGTTTATTGGGATGATGCATTTAACTGGAAAAACTGAGAAAAAGCTCCTATCAAAAATCGTTTTTGCAGCCTGCCACAGGAAGTGAAGCAGGGTACAGTGATGTGTGACTAAGCAATAAAACATTATTCAAGGGTGTTGAAAGCAAGACAAGAACTATGAAAGTCCTCACCTCCCAGCTGTCAGAAAGAGACAGGATGCGGTGCCTTTAAGGACCACAAAAAGGCCACAAAGCTGCATCCTGTGACCATGCTCACATATATTCATCTAGAATGTAGCCTATATGTACATTTTAGATCATCATGAAGGAAATCAGGCAAGTTCTAGAATTTCCTATCTTATCAAACACTGCACATGTTAATGCCCAATGCTAATGTAAACCATAACAGAACAAATGTATCCTTACTTCCACCAGTAAAAACTAACAAATAAAAACCTCCCTAAAACCTCCCCAAAAGTCTCTGCGTGACAATTTTTTGTCACAGTCCACAATGGCATCCTGATTTGCTAGAAATGTTGTTCTCATCTCTTGCACTAATTTGCACTGCTTATAATTTTGGTTTGGTTTGTTTTCTTTTCCATCACCTACTCCCTCACTTAATGGGCAAGTGTAATTAGGGTTAGATATCTTAGGACTACAAAAGTGATCACCGATACAGTGATATCTACCCATGATCATCTGTAACAGACATTCCAATCATCAGTACTAAAATTCCAAACTGGTCTCTAGCTGCATCATTACATTTCTTACTCAATTATTACAAAAAGCATTCAATAAAAACGTAATACCAGCAATTCTGTGCAAACATTCAGTCTTAGTTCCCAAAATGAAAATCAATGTTACCATCTGCCAAAGTTCTTGGCCTGCCTCTAAATGGCATTCTCCTGAAATCAATACTGTAGATCAAGTCTAGTTCAAGAATATATTCAATAAAGAGCTAAAGCAAATGAGCCACAGATGACATTCTGGTCAGCAAAAAGTTCCTCCAAAGTAAATTGCTAAACATGCTCAGCTTTCTAAATCTCGTATCTGAATTCAAGCCACAAGCTCTTTGTTCAGATGTGCTGCATATTTTCTAAATACGGATCTTTTTATTTTATTATTTCAGTCATATTCTAATATTGACCTAGTTTTACACAATTGGAACTCTACTGAAATCAATTACTTTAGATCTATAGCGTGACAAGATGCAAGTAAAAGCAGTTCTTCAACTCTTGAAATAATCATGAAATTTAAAATATCCATCTTAATACACAGTAAATATATTCCATGTGATACAGACATAATGTAGCAAATACTAAGGTCTGAGTGACTCTAACTGGTCTATAAATATTTGGTACTACTCACTTGAAAACCAAAGAATTCATTTACATCATGAAAGACTGATGCAAATTTTAGCTGTAATAACTGGAAACCCAAATTATTCTATCAGCAGAACAAGCCCTCTCTATGTTTCCATTTCATCAGTTTATGAATCACCTTGGGATACCAGGCAACCATCTCCCAATTGTTGAAGGTTTTTCTTCTGTGTTGCAACGCAACAGAAATTACAGGAATGACAGCAGTTACAGCAGGCTAACAGCAACCTACAGAGGTACACAGGTACAGATTTCTTACCCAGGGACTAACGCAGCATTAACTTTCTTCACTGGCTACAGCTTTCTGTTCCCACATTGTGCCACCCACACGTGGCTGCTGCACAGTGCCACAGCTTCCCCATGGAGTTCTAAAGCACTGTGATTTAGTGACTTCCAAAAAAGCTCAAACACTGTCTTATACATTATATGAAAATATCAATTTCCAAGATGTTATTCCTCATTTCATAAAAATTCAAGGTGGGATTTCCAAATCAAATCCAAACCAATATATTCCAGCTATGCTGAAGTTATACTACAAAGCAGCTCTATTTCACTGGCTATTGTCAGCACTGAAAACAGGAAAACACAAACATTTTTCTTGTAAAAATGATTGCAGAATTATTTAATACAGTTTTCCCTGAGGGCCATGAGTAAACAAGCATCAAGGGAACAAGCAAATAGAAATAATACAACAGCCACAAACTATCACAGCAAGATAATGAGGCAACAATGTACATTCTCTGATAGTTACCAAGAGAGACTTCCCATAATTAAATTCAACTAAATGTCAAGTAAGCGAAATCAGCATCGATTTCTTAGATCCAGGGATATACAAAAAGTGAGATTTATTTCTATTTCATATAATTCATAATGTTTTGTGGAAAGGAAAAGTATGGATTACAAATATAAAAAAGACTAATCAGACTACAGTCAAAATTAATTTAACAGGACTCCTGTATAAATCCCAGCACAAGCTGCATGGCTGGCTATACTTTTGCATTCACCTTTGTTTTGTCTCACAAGGGTGATAAAGGATAATGATGTTTCCTTGTAAGATTTTTTCATAACTAGGCAAAAGTAGGACTTTCATTGCATGAGGTTTTTACTCTTTATTGGCCAGCTACCTCTGAAATGTTTGAACAAACAAAGCTAAATTACTGCTTAGGTTAAGTCCCTCAGACTTGATAAATGATATAAACATAATATATTGAAGACTAAAGATGAAGGATATTACCAGACATTACAGACTGAAGTCCACTGTCTTTGTATCATTGCATCTTACATTTTGGTTGCAGTGAAATAAGACAGGTAGCATTCCTTCTGACTTACAGGAAAAAATCTAAAATAATTTTGACAAGCTGAGATTATTCTGAATATTTGGGTATGTTCAGACATGACTACAAAGTAAGGTGCAAACAGGTTTTGCCATGACTCTATCTATACTTCAAGGCACATAATCCTCAAAGATTTTAGACATATTTTTAGGTATATGTTGACAATAACAAATTCTTTCCAGCGAAGTTATTGAAGAGGGAATAGGAAAATGTCCAGTTCCCATGTGGCAACATGTGTAAATGGTGAGCTTTGAAGTAAAATAGACTTTCAGCCATTAAACATACTCTTTCAAACATGAGATACTTAGAGCTTTTATCCCTATCCAGGGAAGTTCTGCTGGCCAAGGAAGAGACTCCTTCTTCAAGGAAGAGTCACTTCTGCCTACCAGCAGGGGATGTCCTTCTACATGTTAGTCCATAATGTTTTAGGCTAGAAGTTTCTTAGCACATGTTGTATTATTTAAACATGAGGAAGCCATACTGTTCTAGGTCCTACACTACATCAACCTTCCCGCCTACAAAGCTGAAGGCGGAAGTCAGCAAAAATTTCAGCTTACAAATGGGAAACCAAGGCCAAGAAAGACCAGCGTTTGGCATTGCATAGCACACCAATGGCAGAGTTGGTTCCAATTTGCAGTTAGGCCACAGACAGTCCTTGCATATGTAAGATATACACAGCTATTTTTCTAATATGTTTTATATAGCACATACATATGCACACACATATATACATATTCTTTCAGTAAGTCACTAAACACATCATGTCATTTCCTGCTCAAGAATTTCTGCACAGAACCTAATACTTGCATTTGCATCTTAAAGCAGTTACCTCAGTCTTGACAATCTAAAGAATCAAGCCCAATTTATTTTCACCACAGCAAGCAGCAAGATCCAGATGAACTCAGCATAATGGGAAAACTTTCTGCCAACTCAGAAACATAAATTTTTAATGCTAATCAGGAACTGAAAACACAATGTGACAGTATAAGCATTTAATTTTAAGAAGCTTATTAAGGGCTTACTTCTAATTCTGCCTTCCTCCTCCAATATTAAGAGTAATTAAGTAAACAGGCTGAAAATATTTACAAATTTGCCAAGCTAGGAATAAGGTAGAATACAGGAGCTGGAAGTGATATGATGCTCCACCTGTTTAAACTGGAAAATAAGTAAGTCATACTATTTAAATGAGTTGCACTGAAGATGTGAAATCAGTCTAGAAAGGAACTGAAGCGGCATATTCTAGAAATTGCACAGGATTCTCTAAATTAGTGCAAACAGGAAGAAACGTACGCTTGTTTTACATGATTCCAGTATCAACAGCATGCAGTACAAGAAAATGAGCAGAGAATTAGAATAGTAATTACATTTTTATTTTTAATCAAATCTTCTTGGTGGGAAGGATCATCTCCTTTTTACTTAGCCCTGAGACAAGATCAAAAAGCAATATGGACCAAACATGACCAGTTTTACTGTACAGCTGTGCAGGAGCCTTGTAAAGTCTCTTGGGATTGGTGGGTCTCAGTGATGTGCAGAGTGGCTCTGTCAGCAGAGCACAATGAATGGGCACATGAACAAACCCAGAGAAATAAGCTTAGGTTTCTCTTTCTATAATCATTACTTAACAGTTTTTATTAAGCCAACAAGTATTGCCACTCTAGAAAATCCAATCAATCACTTTTCCTCACAACATCTTCCCCGTGTCCATATATACCCAAGACAATAACAGCATTTCAAATGCTTAAAAATGTTCAGATTCTTCAAGCCCTCTTGCTCAGTCTAAAAAAAGGCCAAGAAGTTTTAAAGTTATCCAGTTTCACATTTACAACTTTTTAGTGCATTTCAATCCAGAGGCTTCCACGCATAATTTTTTAAAAAACTAATAAAAGTTAAATGATTTTTTAAGGGAAATAAGAATAAAAAGAGATGAGTCATAAAAGAGAAACAACATACAAATTGTGCTATGTAGCTTAAAGAAATAAAACACTGAAGATAATAAAAATGTAACAAGATGGAGACTCACTTGACAGTAAAAAATCATGAAAATTATGAATGGATAGAAACAAAAGAATGAAAATTTAGAATTACACTTTCTGCAGCAAAGTAAAGGAAATGTTGGAAAACTTGGAAAGTATGACTAGGAAAGTGCTGTCATTAGATATTTGATGGGAACTTAGACTAGGACAGAGGAGGTAAGTGTGTTAATGCAAGGCAGTAGGATTTGATGACTAGAACTTGTTCTGAGCACAAACCCGCAATACTTCTGCAATGCAGTATTTCTGTCAAAGTTCAAATCGTTTTGCTTTCAGAGATTCTAACAAAACTCTCCGCATACTACAGTTAAAATTGATTCTTTCCACCTCTTTGTTATTAAAGACTACAAGACATTTAGTATTGTTATGGAAATATAAATTTGAAATACATTTCATTGTACTTTTTAGTCACTGAAATTTAGAAGGGAGGATTTGTCCTAAAGTTATCAGAATACATTAGGTACCTTTATTCAATTTCTGAGCGGTAATCACTTTGCCTCATATCACTCTAGGCAGGGAGCTACCCAGATAATCACTGCTGCAAATGAAGGTATTGATACTAGAACTCCTTGATCTGGCCCCTCCTTGTTAAACCAGCAGATTCCTCCCAGCTGTTTTATCAATGTTTCAGACTAAGCACACTGGATATCCTTTAGAGATATTATTAGACTGCTGACAAACTAAGTGACAAGTTGCCAAGATTTTCGGAGATTTGTGTTACTCAGAATAGACAACTCGTCAAAGATTTCTGCAAATTGCACAAATTATCATCCTGCCACACATGACAATAATGCACCTTCTGTTGAACAATAGTTCAACATTAAGCACAGTAAAAACTAAAAAATAGCACATTAATCTAGTGTTCCATAACATTTACTCTTATATTAATGTTTTTACATCCTTAGTTTGTCTTTTTGCACTTATGCATTAAAATATTCCACTTGATTAGAAAATCACATATTACCTTTTCCAAACTCTCTCCAAATTGAGGCGATAAACAACATGCTGTGACTGCAGCAAGACTAGGTAATGAAAGCCATTCTGAAGACTGAGCTCAAGTTTCTTCTGTTATTAAAACTTTAAAGTTGGGTAGTAAACACAGTGGGCATTCTGCACAGAAAAAACTCAGTTCAAACTGTCACTGTCCCCAGATTTTAAACAATTTGAAAGCAGCTTTTATTTCAAAAAATGTTTTTAGAAGTTGTATCAACCAGAAGACAATTTGTGACATAATCTGTCAAACAGGGCAGAAGAAATGTAAAGATAAAAAGAAATAAAACCTCTAAATCTGCTTAGTAACAAGGTACAGGCAACATATAAGTTTCTTAGCCAGCAGATAAAATTCAGAGTCTGAGGATTACAAGTCCATTCCTCTGATGCAGCCTATTAAATTGCAGAATTACCTCCCTAAAGAATGGAGATGTTTGATCAGCTGGGTGATTTGAACTGGACTAGACAAGCCAGGATCTAATCAGTACAGAGCACATAGACAGGCATAAGGGCATAGAGTGATGAATATTAACTCTATCTGCACATTTATATTGGAGAGGCATATGAGTTAAGTGCCCTAAACTATCTGTTTTGTGGAGTTTTACATGTGACATTATTTTAACTGTGTCCAATATTAAATCTGGTGTTATGTGTGTATCATGCCAGACAGGATGTCAAACGTAAAAAAACCACCAAGATATAAAAATGCATTTTTATGATGAGAACAGTCACTTAACAGTTCTTTAATGAACTTCTTAAAACACTCAGCAGGATGATGCAGAAAGGTCAGTTATGGAAGGACATTCGTACATATTTTCTTTAATGGCTTACAGTTTAACATTTTTTGAAGTTTTTTGATACAGTGTTGGAGATTGCTTTTTTTGGTTGGATTTTGGGGTTGTTGTGTTTTATTCATTTGTTTGCTTTGTTTTTTGTACAACTTTTTAGTATACAATTAATTTTTGTATTTCAAAGCCTAAGAAATTACTCAAGCCCTTGGAATAGCAGCATTTTTTTGTTATTCTAACCATATTAGGTCTTTTCCACATACACAAAAAAGGAACTATGTCTACTGTTGTGCAATAATACGACTTCCAAACAAAGGTATAACAAGAGTTTCTTGATACAATCTGACAGAAGTGGCCAGGCATGCTACTTCGAGGTAATACCATTTGAAGGCAGATTACTTTTCCTGAAAAGGCTAGGAAAAAAATCTTTGATGATAATGAGTCTGGGCTATAGATCATGAGATATTTCCCCTCATCCACATCAGCTTCACGGCAAGTCAATCATAAAGTAGACAACTGAGAAGTAAGCTGTGACAATACAGATTACTCCCAAGTTATCCTGCTACCACGCAAAGCTGGAAAGGGGATACCACGAATTTTAGTTTTCAGTCCTATGTCTCCTTAAAAGTGAAAGGAACTCACTGACTCCTTTTTCCTTAGTACTACAAGACAAAGAATCAGAAGTTGAGATGGTCGAGAGCTCAACTTGGCTAAGTAGTTTTACCAACTGACCCTTAGTAGGGGCTAAACGACTAACTGCAATCATGAGCTTTTGGAACCAGTGTAGTACGAGATCATAAAAAGAGCGAATTTAACTTTTTTTAATGATTAGGTAGACTACTGAATTAATATTCACTTTAGAATTTTGGTATTGACTTACTGCATAAACATTCAGTGCAGAATTTGGGTTTGGGTTTTATATCCTCCTTCCATCTTAACTGAACTGAAAGTTCTCTAAGAAAGCATCTGTTCATGTGCTTATGACTTTACAGCACTTAGCAAAGCATAGCTCTGATTTGTGAGACATCATGAAAATCTTGTAGTCTTTTACATATTTATTTCCTAAACCAAGACAAGGTTTCTTTTACTGATCTTTTCTGTCCACAGAGCAGTAGTAAAATATCAAGAGCTTAAAGTTTTCTATTGTACTAGAACAGCAATCCTATAACCCCATTCAACATTTTTTAAGACTAATATGACAAATGAGCAGCTATATAATAAATATATAGAAAAACACATATAATAAGGAAAGCCTTTGCATTCAGGGGACATAGGAAAAGAAAGATATGGGGGAAAAATTGATTTTATTGAGAACCTTTAGCCTCATATTTTTTTGCTTCTTTCCTCTGCTGGTAGGTATTTCTGTCTCTTATACAAACTTTCAGCATGTATATCTTGATTCTGACACTCTCTCTTACAGGAAAAAGAAAAATTATTTTTTTCTTTTGTTAAACATTCTATGCTCCTTCAAGTTCAAGTCTAACCTGAGTGTTTCTTAAAATTGAAGAATGCCAGAGAACTTGATCACTTGTTTGATATGGTAAGAATTATTCTTACCATAATGAACAAGTCTTACATTAGCATATTTTGCTGGTAAAGAAATTATTTGTATTAGGTAACTGGTTTTGCTATTATAAATAGACTCTCCTGGAAATACAACTTTTCTCAAAGTAAGTGCATCAGCAGTACGACATCTGTAAGCACAGTCATTTTAGCTTTCGTGAATAATATGAGCCATAATGAATAATAAAGTCAGTGATTCCAAAGTGATGGCTCAGTGCTTTACAGTCATCACCCAACTGGACAAGATACAGTGGTTTACCGTGTTCCGTAAATGGTGGCACATAACCATATAAAATGTGGCTTTGAAAAGTCAAATGTTGCTGGCTCCATCTAGAAGCAATTTTCCAGGTTGTTTCTTACATCCTAATAACTCAGATGAAGTAGTGTTACATACCTGTCAGAATATTAATTTCTCTGGCATTTTAACATCACTGCAAGCTAAATCTCCGATCACAGTTAATTGAAATCATTATGTTGTCAAGTTATTTCATAATATTAACAGTAGATTGATCGTCTTTTCACATTACTTTTTCAAAATACTTCTGAAAATAAATGTTTTGCAATTTACTCTGCTAATTATTACATTACCAGATCCACTGATTTTAAAAGAAAATGTTGACACTAATACAATGCTTTCCTTATAAAATGTGTTACCTTTTCCAGAAGACTGATTTAACCTCTTTAAATATGGAGGACTAGCACAGTAGGACAAGAAACAAAACATCATTTTCATTTTGCTTTTTGAACTACAACTAATAAAGTTGAAATATGCTTCCCACACAAGAAAGTCTTTTTACTTCTAACTGATGTCTCTATTCAGTGAAATACTATGAAATTTTATTGCTGCAATGGTCACATTAAAAACATTGGTTTGGATAACAGCTAAAGAAAATTCATACATTTCATACAAAACTTGCATATTTTTTAACAGTTGTCATAGAACATTGGATCTGTCAGTAGACCTAATAATTTTTTTTCACTTAAATTGCAAGACTAAAATTCATCTTTGTTTATTTATTATCTAGTATTGATTTATCCATGCCAGTTTAAGGGTGATTAGTATCGCAATAAAGAGAAACATCCGTATCCCGTGTCAACTACTATAGGATGTGCAACAGAAAAATTATGTGCAAGATGTAATCATTAAAGCCATTCTAAAAGTACTTCCTTCCTGTGATTTCATGTCAATATGTTAACAGTTTTAAATTAAAAACACCCTGCTTTCAACTCATTATTCATAAATAGAGAAGAAATTATTTACTGTTTACTGTAAAATCACAGTTTACTGTCTATAACACTGGAAGTGTAAGTGTTACAGAGTACCATATAAAAACCAGAATGTCTCCAAACGCACGAAATGTTGCTTCAGCCAAATTTTCTCTCAAACTGTAACTGCTACTATTGGTAAATATGAATTGTATGTGTGTATCTGGTTCTGCCAAGGGGAAGGCTTGACAAGGAGTTTTGACAAGATTTGATTTCTATCCAATAGCATCTGACCTTGAGCCCAGGAATTCCCTGGAGGACTACGGCAGGCAAGATTTTCTGCTTTGTTTTAATTCTAAAGCCTTTTCATCTTCCTTAAAGAAAAAAACCCCATAGTCAGTTTTATATACCTGCACATATATCAGTCTTTAAATTTCCTGTGAGAAGGCAGGTGTCTCTTGTTCTGATAAAGTTTCATTTGGCTCTCTGACAGGAACAGACTCTTCCAAATATGTTATTTTCATATTTGAAAATAGCAGTCTATATCCATCCTCAAACAAACCAGTGTAAATGTAGATTGACTGCACTAATTTCAATTAAATTATGATATGGATGAGACCAAAGTTTGACCCAGAAGCTAGAAATAAATCTAACTTTGTGGTTTTCAGTCTTAGAACTCCTTAGATTTTTCTTCCTTCTGACCTAGTTTTTGACATTTTAATAATGAATCCAGCTACACATTTTTAACACAAACCTGAAAGCACAGAATAGTAATTCAAACAACAATTCTGTAAGCTAAATTATGCTTTTTAGACTTTTTCCTTTTTGCTAGTAAAGACAGAGATATATTTTGCTCTTACAGTACTTGACTGTATTTCAATAGCACTATGAAATTTTTTTTGCTTATCACAGCAACATATAGAATCATAGAACGGTTTGGGTTGGAAGGGACCTTAAAGATCATCCAGTTCCAATCCCCCTGCCACAGGCAGGGACACCTCCCTAGGTTGCTCAAAGACCCATCCAACCTGGTCTTGAACACTTCTAGGGAGGGGCCTTCCACAACTTCTCTAGGCAAACTGTTCCAGTGTCCCACTACCCTCACAGTAAAGAATTTCCTCCTTACATCTAATCTAAATCTGCTCTCAATTTGAAATCATTATCCCTTATCATAGCATTGCATTTCCTGATAAAGAGTTCCTCCCCTTCTTTCCTGTTTTTCCCCTTTAAGCACTGGAAGGTCACTATAAAGTCTCTCCAGAGCCTTCTTTTCCCATCACCTTTTTCTACATGGAGATTTTGAAATTAAATTGGATTACTTCAAAAAAAATTTTTTTAAAAGCACCAAGAACTTGTAAGTTCTTAATTACATTGAGCAAAATAGCTTTTCTCCTATTTTTAAAGTACTTATCCTCTAGTCTAAAAAGTAGAGAACATCCAAGAATACGGAAAATAAACAGTCAGTAGTAGTTTGTTCTTCATACAAGATGAAAGATAAAGCAGTAGAACTACTAATTATATACACTCACGTTTAATTGTGTTTCCCAAGTGAAACTCATATTTTAGATGAAATCTTTCTAATCAGTTATTCCTTTTAATGCAGTGTTAAACCATCTTTCTCTCAAGCTGAAAGTCAACCAGCATTCGAAACTAATAAGAGGATCAGGAGGCACTTACTGACTTCCTTTGTTATCAATTCTTTTAACATCTAAACCAGAATTCTTGAACATAACTTCGTACCTTGTTAGAGAAATTGAAGGACTTCATATCATCCATAAGAATAAAATTGTAGAAAATTCACTATTCTAGGAAATAAAAGGCATGCACATAGCTCTCTGAAGGTGTAAGAGAAGCAAAGGTACATTGCTTTCTTTTTAAGCTGAGATATGACAGCAAGTCACAGTTTCTCAAAGTACACTTTTTATTGTTTGTTTCCACTCATGGGTAAAGCACAAGGGATTTCAGAGGGCTTCAGAGGAACAAATGTCATAAATTAACTGCACCTTTAAGGTTAATAGTGCCTTTTGTTGTCCTTATATGAGTCTGCCAGTGTATAAAACAGCAGGTTGACTCCTTTGCCAGCCCCTAAACCCCTACTGAAGGCTTGGAAACAGTGGACACTATCCAGTTCCTGCACTTCATTACCTCTCAGTTGAAGACAACTCAGATGACCTTCTTCAGTGAGTTATGACCCCCTACAAAAAATTTCCTTGACAAGCAGATCCCTTTATCATCTCTGGTATCAGCTCTCCTAGAATGGAGATAGTCCAGTGTGTATAGAAATCACGCTTTTGTAGAGTAGTGTTTAAAACAATCAGTGCTGCTCATTTGCTCTTCTTATTAAATCTAAGATAAGAAAAATGAATAAGTTCTATAAAACCAGATTTAACTGTTTTACTACAAGATACATTCTTTTAAGGGAAACAAGAAAAGACCTCACATAGGAAGGCTTTTCATTTGTAGAAGTAAAACAGGGGTTTTGGATACAAAACAGAACTGCATCATTATAAAATAGGTCCTTCAGATCAAGAGTCATCAGCTATAAAGAGACCATGAGCAACTAGTGTTGATGCCCAAGGCTCTTTCTAAAAGAGAATACATAATGAGTCTAATGGACTGAATGGCAAGGAAAAATTCAGATTGTTTATCTGTCTGCACCTATCAGGCCTAAAAGAGATTAAAAAAGCAGAAGTGCAGGATAAATGCAGTTAAGGGAAGAAGACTGCATAGTAAAAAAAAATATATTTTTGATACATGAATATCTTCAATTGCAAAATATTGAAGTAAAAATAATTCATATACAAGTATAGAAATGTAATATTGTATAGATAGATATTTTTATATAAAGAGGGCAAAATATATATTTCACAATACTAGACGGATTTAACCATAAAGGACAGAAATATATTTTGGACCTGAAAATGTGCACTAGAAAAGTTAAAAAGAAAAAAAAAAAAAATCACTAAACTCTGGATTTCAGTGCTTTTTAAAAGCTGATTCCAATACCTTTTATAAGCATGGGTAATTATTTTTAATCCTATCTTGCACAGAAATAGATGGCAAATAGCAAGTTTAGTTACATGTTCAAAATCACAGAAGTCAGTGTTAGAGCTGAGAACAAAAACCATGTCACACTTCCAGTTCTGTGCTGCATTTACTGAATCACAAGGCTCAAATTATTTTTCCAGGGTGACAGAAAATGCTTAAGAAATTAAGAGTTACTGTTACAGACTTCACCATCTATCACCTGTCCTCTAGCTGATACTTCAAAGAGAGGACAGCCTTCTGCCTAAATAACTCCTCCAATACATTCAAGCCAGTGGCAGACAATTTTTTGCAGTCTGAAGATACCTCTAAGAATTTTATATTTTACTTTAAAATACCAAATAGCAACTGTAAACCTATAGAGTGCTGACTTGGTTTTCTTAGTTACTTTTCACAGCCTTCTAGACAAGCAATTTAAAAACCATCAAACAATTCACCCAAACCAACTCTGCTATATTTACCATGAGAGAAAAAAACAAAGCATATCCGAACAAACAATCTATGGGGAAACTACAACAATTTTCTAGAGTTTGATGGAAAAATACCTATACACATTTCCCTATCATCCTTCTGCTAGTGTGATATGCAAGCCTTTTATGTTCAACATGTCAATTTACATTGCTGATTTGTAGTATGGAAGAATTCCTGATTTGCATGTACTTCATCATTTTTAATAATATTTCACGTTAGTTTAAGATAGCAGAAAAGAACTTTAAACCTAGCCTGAAAGAGTGCACCTTGATCACATTCATTTAAACAAATCCTTAGACATAAGCAATGATAAAGATTGCTCTGGCCTTTGTTGAGGACTAAAATAACCAATAAACTGTAGTATTGATAAAAGACAAAAGCGAACTACTATCATGTCCAAGAAAGATCCCATTGAATTAATCTTTTCATATCTGTGTTGGGTTTCCACAGATAATATCATGCCAGGTTTTCAAGGGGTAGGAGAATGTGACAGTTCAGCTTTGTTTACATTGCTTGGAGCAGAACGTAGAATTCTCTGATTTAGCTAAAAAAAGCAGACTGATTGTGCCAGGTTCTGTTTACATATGCATGGTTGCTAAACTGCAGCATAGAGTAAAAACAGTATCATGCAACACTGTCCAGACAGTCTAATGATACCCAAATCACACAGAGATCAACTGCCTCAATGGCACACTCCATTGATTCTTCTAGTTCAAAACTCTCTATGTAAAAGTTTAACTTTTTTACTGGATACATATAAAAAAAACCAAAAATGAGTCAACTAAAGTCACAAGACCAGGTTTCCTTCCTTTTCCTGAGAAGCAGACTAAAAAAAAAGCACAAATCATAAAATTAAACAGCTCACAAAGATGTCGAAAACATTTTGCATTCACACTAAAATGCAGACAATGTACTCTTGCTTATTACCAAGATACATGGCTATACTGTCTAAAGGTACATTCAGCACCTTCAATATGCATGTTATGGGATTGAATACAATGGCAGACAATAACAAAAGGGAAAAAAATAGTGCATCTCCATGAAAAAGCTTGACATTCTGCTATCCTTTGTAACAGGCTCATGACAGTATCACATTTTGTGTATCACAACAATCAGATGGCTCACTAAATCTACTCATCTCTACAGAAGTATTTTTTGCAGGATTTTACCCTGATAGGCATAAATTGTCTTTTTAACAGAACGTAGGAGCTGCATGTTTTTTCAGTAGGAGGACTGTGGGCATCCGACAGAACTGGATGGTTTAGTTTGCATGCAGCGAAGAGTATCTGTCTTTGCAAGGCAGGATCAGGTTCCACGTTTCACCTTAGTTCCTACTGTGGTATCTCCACTCTAAGCTGTAATAATTGCTCTGTGTTTGAAGTAGGGAGAACAAATTGAAGAAGAATCAGATCATCTTTCCTTTTGCATTCTATACCTACCCTGCCTCAATTAAGTCAGTTCTGTGAACACTTCTCTATGATCACAGTCAGTGGTTCTATAGCTCATTAGAAGGCATGGAATTACATTGCAGAAGTTGCCTTTTCACCCATCCACCCTAGCTATACATGCTCAACAGAAGGAATCTTCACAGAAGCAGCAGGACTACTTTAAACTTCTGAAAAATCCCATCTCTTCTCCTTTGGAGAAACTATTAATAGCTCTTTCCTTTTCTCCCATATTCCCTACTGAAACCTTTCTACTATCCTCATCCGGAGATGAAGGAAAGTGTCTGCGGGATGAAGATTTTCTTATTAGGCAACAGGAAGCAGGACCAGTCAGAGCAGACATGCAAGTTTTACCCTTAAACTCATGGCATTTTGCTACAGACTTCTAGAAGACCCCAAGAGGTGAAACACATGGAACAGGCAGTTAATATTCTCAGATCTTTACTTTTACAACCTCTTTGTCCTAATTCCTATCATTAGATTTCCTGCTCCCTTCTCAGAAAGACAAGTAGATTGTGCACTATTACTTCAGACTGAACCAAGCCCTGTGAACCTTACCAAGGAGAACTATTTAAAAAAAAATAAATATTATTTAAGGAATAGGTCAAAATAGACTTGTGGATCCAATTAGGATGTGGCACATAAGTAGCTGGCATTTTAAGTGATTCTAACTAAATGGCTTACTATTCTTCCAGCAGCAGGACAGACAGACTTCACAGGAAAAGTGGGACTTTCAGCAGCTTTAGTGGTAAACTACGAAGTTGTCTCTGCTGCAGCATTTAAAGCTGAAACAAAGCATTAATTACAACAGAGAGGAATCTCCTGTGCCAAAGCAATGCACATATCAGGAGCCACATAAAACTACTGAAGTCAAGTCAATATGCTGAGAACGTTCTCAGGAAATCTGTACATATTCAAGTAACTATCAAACAACAGGTGTTTGGGTTTTTTTTAGAAACAAACAAAAAAACCCACAAAAACACTGAGTGTTTAGGAAGCAAAAGGAAACTGGCTTAGATGGTATTTTGTATGGAAATTAACTATTACTTTTGGGGGTAAAAACCAATATGTAGCTTTTCAGGGTTTTTTTAACCACTAGCTTAGGAGTTCATTCCATTTACACCACACCTCAGAACATATCATTGACACAAAAACATTGCACAAAACGATGCAGATTTGTTTTTAAAAATATGCATTATCACATCAGTGTTTTGATTATAAGCATAGTTTCACCAAATACACTACATGCAAAGAGGAAAAAATATTAAACAAACTACTATCAACTGCATCATCAGAGCAGCCCCTTGCACAAGAATGGTGTAAATGCCTTAAGGGGAAGCCATCTGTCTCCTCTGGTGAGGTTTGCAACTATGCTTCATTTGCCACAGTTGTGTCCATATCATTTGTTTGATATCTGACTATTGTCAGTGGCTCACAGGTGGAAGGTAAATTTCCTCCACACCACACCATTATCATGAGGATGCAACACAGCATTATCAGAAACAACATTTCTGTATTTATGTACTTTCCTTCAAGCTGTATCTAAGAAAGAAGTAGCAAGAACTTTTCCTAACTTAGGTCTGACATTAATACAACAATACAGTCTTATAAATATTTTGCAACAATAAAGACTTGTATAACAGAAGTCACACTCTACAACAGTAGTTTCCCCAAGCCAGTTTTGCTAAAATTGTCTGAATACTAGCCATGTTCTTGACTTTCTCCAAATGATCATATCATTCAAAACTTGACATGATTGTTAGATGTGTTTGCTCTTCTTCATTTTAATGAGAGAATGCCACAGATGCCTTAATTTAGGGGAGAAAAAAAAAAGGAAGTCATAAATGTCAAAGATGTTATCAGAGTGTATTTGTTCCCACTGTAGGAAAAGTTGCATACTTTATAATGCAAGTGCGGCCATCAATACAGAGGACATGGAAGTCACTGGAGCACAACAGGAAGACAACTTCACAGTGACTCCCACAGCTGCAGCTATAAGCTGCCTAAAATACCCCAGAAACGGGATAGATTGGACTACACTGAGATCTGCCTTACAAGAAGGCGGCTATTAAAAATCAGTACTTTTAATAAATATGGACATTTATGAATTGTATGTGTGATGTATACACTTAACTTTTCTATTTCTCCACTTCCCCAGCTAAGAATTCAAATGCAAGGTTTTAAGTCCAATTAAATCCAGTTCTCAGTGTAGTTCATGTCACTCTTTTATGAAATACACTGTTTACTATTTCCTTATTTTGATCTTAGCACATACATCTACTTTATGGTCACCTAATCCATCTCTACACAGCAGTATTTAAAACTAGTAAAAGTGAGGAGAAAAAGTACTATTTATGCTTGATCATGGGAGACTTAACAGAAAAGAAAGTTTAAAATTAGCATATATTAATATTAAAAACAAGCTGATGGAGAAAGAAATAATGTCAGTCAGCTTTCCTTCCACATTACAAGGTCATAGCTGATAATTCAGTAACTTCTTTGTCAAAAATGTTGCCTCATACTGAGAAATTATCATGTCCTTATTTTTATTATTTTAGTTTAACCACTACATATTAATTTATTTATTTTTTTACAAGATGATCCACTGAAATTACAGCAGTTTCACAAAACAAATGGTGGCTATCTTAAGGTGTAGCAACTAGAAATGCTGCAGCTACACTGCAGAATTGAATAGTCCAATGCTAAAGAAATACATGTACTAAATCTTTCTCTCCCATAGGACTGTGACCAGAACCCCATCCTCTAATCCGAAACAAAAACTCTGCAAAACAGTCCTTGGTATTGGTATTGTCAATAATAAATACTCAGAAATATAAACAAATATTCAGAAAAAGAAAATGCATAAATGGCACTTAAACTAGCTGCAGTTACCATAGAAACTAGCAAGACTTACTAAACACTTCCTACTCTATTCCATTATCATTCAGTATCTCATGAACTCAAATGGAGAAGCATTGTTCCTATTCCTATGGAAACCCTGGAAATAACCCACATCATTGTCACAGGAGATTGCTTTAATCTAGAACACATCTCTTGGATTCACTGATGTGTCGCCAAGGCCAACGAAAGATTAAAATAACTTAAACAGGCAAAGTCTATTTCTCAGTAGAGAGAAGCAGAATCCAAACTATTCCCTACAAACAGCAGGTAGGTAACAAACATTAGCAAGCAGTTTATAATTTGAACAATTGCAATGAACAGGTCTGTACAGTAACACTAGTACATGGACAGGGACATTCTCTGCAGCTTTGCGTACTGACTTTCTACAAATGCTCCAATTTCATAAAACTATGCCCTTTAGTCCTTATGAAATTTCTCTTATTTGCTGACCAGGGTGAGAAAAGACGAACTTTTGCACAGATGTACCTAAAATACATATACAACTCTGCAGCCCATAGATTCCAAAGCACACACACTGTTAAATAAACAAGACTGAAGAATATTTGAAAGACTATGTATTAAAGGCAAGATGCTTTCCCATCATTCCCTTCTAACTAGATTACCGTCTCCTTTTTCTATCCTATTAATCTAAAGATGCAGATTAAGTAAATTTCTGATTTAGTGATTTGAAGGTATGACTGCAAGCTGCTACAAACACCCTCGAGAGACAGAACAGTCATCTGTCTAGTACAAAGACAAATCTCTAACCACGTTAATATGAGATGCTTTGCAGGAAGAATGGGAAAGAATAGTAACTTTCCGGTCCATTCCACTCCTACAGTCTTTGGAATAGGTATGTTGGAAGATTACTCCTTCCCGTACTCTGTAACATCTGTTTGGTATCTGTTGCACATGTGTTCAGTCCATTTTTTGAACCTGTTAACGCCATCAACACAATCTCCCTTTAAAAAAAAAAATGAAAGAAATCCAGAAGTTCATTGATCATCATATAAAAAGAAACCCACTTGTTAAAAATCTCTCTAAGCTCATCTCTAACAACTCAAATAAGTCACTCTTGTTTTTAGCGTCTGGTTAATACCAGTTTGGCATAGATTGTCCACCAACTTCCTTTAAGAATGCTGATCACATACCCTACCAAGTCTCTTTGCCAAACTGAAAGCCCTCAGCAGTTTTTACCTTGTAAGGCAGCTGTTTCACATCCTTATTACTTTTGTTGCCTTCCTGTGTCCTTTATTCTGTCAACTCTTAAGCGCAATACTCAAGATGAGGATATATAAAGGTGGGGTTTTTGAAGTAGCCTAACTATGCCTGTGCAGTCATACCTGGAGGCTGAGAAAGGCTTCCCCCTTCTCCTCTGCTTCAGAAACCTTGAGCACAATACAAAGAAAAATACCACACTAGTTATTTTTGCCTATCTCAAGGAGTTTATAAAACGCACCAATCTTTCCTTAACTTTCTGTGAAAAGTTGAAATGTCATAACAGACTGCAAAACAAATCCTATTATCCAAGAATGCGTGTGCTTCACTGTTAAAAAACTATTGTTAGGTTTGGATTTGTAAAAGGCTTGGGATCTTCTGAATATGAAAGACTAAATCACTGAAGAATACATCCAATATCTATTGTCAAGTCAATTAATACATTTTATTCTAAATTAAGTCCTATTCAGATTAATTGCATCCTAAGAACATTACAAGTGCTCAGAAAAGACCTTTACATTAATCCCACAAGACTGGCTGCCAGACGTCTCTAGGATGGAAAGAAAAGAAAGACCAAAATTTACAAGAATTTTGTTTCATCCTTGACCAAACTTGTTAAAACTCCAAATTCTGAGATGTTGCCCACTCAAGGTTGCTCAAGGTTTCTCTTCCTGCTTTGCAAGTCTAGCAAAATAGCTGATATCATCACGAATGCTGTCAAAAAATTTCTATGTATATCAAGTGTGCCTGCCCTCTCCAAATCCATATCTGCCAAGGATACCTAATAATCCTTTGAGCACCCATTCTCATTAAAATCATGAGAGAACCAATACTACCTGTGTAAGTAGGGAGAAACCCTGTGTAATTTCTGTGCTGCTAAATTTCACTTCGGCTGCTAGGCAACTGTAACTTATTGCAAGACATACTGTGAGGTTATTTTCCTCTCAATGTTAAAAGAATTTGAGTTCTCTCCTTTAGGAAAAAAAAATGCAGTAAAAGCAAAGCAAGCTGTGAAAATATCTGGAAGAAAAAAAAAAAAAAGCTGTATATAGCATACTTAAGTTTTTTTTCCAGGAAAATCTACCATAATTATTTAGATATTTTAAAATCCACTGGTTTTCCTTACTTTTATTGTTTTCAAAACACTCCACCAGTTCTCAAGCAATTCACCTGAACACAAACTAAAAAAAGAACCAAACAAAAACTTCCCAACCACTAGTACTTTTAATTCCATCGCTTCATGTATGTCTTTTTCTCCCTGGGGTACTCTTATCCAATACAATTTTGAATTAATCTCTTTATGACATATTTATGGGCAAAATCTATGTCTTATACTTGAGCAAAAATAACTGACTCACACTTAAGAATGTTTACTTGAGCGAGAGTGTTACAAATTAGTTGTATTTCAGTACCACGTGTATTTATAATCAAACTGTGACAATTATAAACAAATTAGAACACCTGAAGGCTTGCATATTTAGAGAAACACAGAAAGATGCCAATCCTATCTTCCCCCAAATGCCAGCAAGGCCTTTTTAACAGTTCTCCAAAGTCCAGTCAAGGGTCTAAATCTTTCCACAGTAAACATTTACTGTTCACTGGATGCTCTCTGATTCAGATTTTCAACCATATCCTACAGTTCTGATACCAATTTCTCCAAAACTGTGATTTGCAAGCCTTGCAGAATGAGACTCTCTGCCATGCAGAGTCCCGAGGCAGTCCCAAGTTTTATTACTAACCTCAAAAACTTTGCTCTATCGTGTCTAAACATTTGTGAGACTTGCATTTTTTAACCTTTGAACATACAGGCCAATCAGAGCTAAGGAAAAGAGAACAACTGCTGGATTGTTTTGTATAGATGGAGAGAACGTAAAAACATTATACATTCCAATGAAACTCTGCTAAGGAAAATTTCTACTTCCTTTTATTTTTATACAAGGGAACACAGTCCCTTTTTAATTTAAGAAAATATCTTCATATACCACTTGCTCATCTTCAGATTTTTAAATGTAGTTAGCAAATATTAGGAATGTTAAGAAAGTAACTTAAATAATCTTCTGATTAAATAACTTGGTAATGAACAACTTAATATGCTACTGCCATTAATTACTGCCCTCTCTTTTTCCCCCCACCCAGGCCTTTCCTTCTCTTTATTCCAATGCTGTCAATCTAAAAGATATATTCATCATAGAGCAATTAAAAAGAAAAGCCTTATACACTCTATTTTAATACAAATTTGCCTGTTTCTGACTGACTGTTTCCTTCAGGTACTGTGAGAGTCAAGGCAGCAGGCAAAACCAACACAAGGCGCTTACTACAAGCTAAGTAAAGCTCACATTTCTGCTACCTGTTTACAGGTCGTGTTAAAAATGAAACTATTTTCTCCACCATTTTATCTCCTGAATTTGAAACTGAAATTATGTATTTTCTTTGTTTGTCAGTTTAAAAGAGAGTCCACACTCAACTACATTCTAGAGTGAACTGTGTACGACTTTGTCTTGTATATCTAACACTCTAATTAAGGAAGTCTTCTTCTTACTCAAATGATTAAAAATATTTAATTTCAGGAAACAAGTTCATAAACACCTTTAATTTCCTGTTTCTTGAGATTAATTACAAACATGTCTCATTGTTCTTTCAGAAACCCACCTCAGGACTTTTTATCTGATACCTACACCATTATATAGCACTTCAAAGTCAAACAGTATTTTCCTGAACAGATTTTCAGTAAACTAGTATCCTTTATTTTTATTTATATTTATGCCACTCAACACCAAGTGCAAACAGAACTGCATGGGTTCAATTAGTACGTTCTTAAATCGGGTGCTTATGCAATTTAATATTGATAAATTTTTAAACAGTATGTAAAATTTTCATTTACATTATTTAAGAGTAAAAGTCACATTTTCAAAGTTGTGCCACAAGGGACATTAAGTTCCAGTCGTGCTTTTAAAGCCTAAAGAATGAGGAGAAAAAGACATTCTGACCACGCAGCTGTAGGCGGTATGCCTCGCCAGGTCAGTCTTCTGCACTACTTCAGAAAAGAAAAGGGGATTCTAATGGAAGGACATTCTGGATCCACTTTTACAAGTGCCTTCCTCAACAGCCTGCCCTTCAGATGAAACTGCTTAGTTTCAACATTCCTTTATGCACAGGAAGTGTTTGTCAGTTTATTTCAGTACTTCACAATATTCACATAAACCACTGAATCAACTACAATACTCGCACAATCCCATGTAAATGTACTTTTACATCTAGTCCATCTAATCTCGCTGTCATGAACAAACAAGCTTTACATGCTATGAGACAGTTGATAATGATGAAACAAGTGATGGTCAAATATTTTTAAAATTTGATGGTTTAATTAATTAGTATTTTTTCCAATATTGTTTCTCATGTTACTCCCCCAACAAAACAAAGAAACAACCAAAATCTCTTTTTAACAAAATGAAAACTGCTCCTAGAGACTGAAAGAATAGAAAGCTGTTTCCTAATGGTTCTGTGCTGGAATTAATACAAAAACACTGTGAGGAGCAGGGAAAAGGAGCAACTCCAACCTAATGTAACCAAGATCTACGCATACAAGTGGAGATACTAAAAGAACATATCGGAGACATTATTATTTCCAATAACCTTGCTCTTAGATACTCATGTGATGAGGGAGTAGCATATTAAGAAATTACACAAGGTAAGGTTTTTGTATTAAAGAACCAGACATAATTGACCAATCCTGTGGATCAACACATGAAACTAGCAGCACCAATTCTTCTGTGCTCCAAAAAAAAGTAAGTAAGTGCAGGTGCAATCACAGAATCATAGAATGCGTTGAGCTGGAAAGGAACTTTACAGATCATCTAGTCCTATCTCCCTGTAGTGAGTGAGTGGATCAGGTTGCTCAGAGCTCCATCAAGTCTGACCTTGAATGAATCCAGAGATGGAGCCTCCATCACCAATCCAGGCAACAGTGTCTCACAACCCTCATAACGAAGAACTTGTCTAATGTCTAATCTAAATCTGCTCTAGTTTAAAACCATTGCCCCTCGTTCTGTCACTACATGACTACACGCCCTTATAAAGAGTCTCTCCCCAGCTTTCCTGTAGCCCCCTTCAGGTACTGGAAGGCCACTATAAGGTCTCCCTGGAGCCTCTTCCAGGCTGAACAACCTCTCAGCCTGTCTTTATAGGAGAGGTGCTCCAGCCCTCTGATAATTTTTTGTGGCCCTCCTCTGGAGCCGCTCCAACAGCTCCATGTCCTTCTGCTGAGGGCTCCACAGCTGGACACAGCACTCCAGTTGAGGTCTCACCAGAGCAGAGCAGAGGGGCAGAATCACCTCTCTCGATCTGTTGGCCACACTGCCTTTTGATGCAGCCCAGCAGGCGATTGGCCTTCTGGGCTGAGAGCATGCATTGGTGAGTCATGCCCAGGTTTTCGTCTACCAGTACCTCTAATTCTCTTTCCTCAGGACTGCTCTCTATCACATCGTGCCCCAGCCTCTGCTGAAAATGCAGACTGCCCTGACCCATGTGCAGGACTTTGCACTTGGCCTTGTTGAACTTCATGAGGTTTACATGGGCTCACTTCTCCAAGTCCCTCAAACAATACTGAGTTTTACATAAGAACACCAGTATGAGAAGTTTTTGAGCCAGAGAGATAGTTAATTCTGACAGTGTTCAGCATCATTGCCACAGAGAATATGTAAAAGTTTTTCTGTGCACAGAGATTAATTCGCACAATATCCATATCTTTGGCTTCACCTAGTTATGTAAAAAATACTGCCATAATTTAAATCACAAGCCTGGGGTTTTTTCCACAACTCACAGCAAACACTGCTGGCAAGCTCAGCCATCCAAACAGATTTTATAGAAAGTTTCAAACACTTAAAAAGGTTGATGTATTTTTATTTAAAAGAGAACACTTAATTGAAGTAAAAACCAAAATATTTCAAGGTTTGAGAGGGTTTTGATTTCTCCTCTATTTGTTTAGTCTTTAAACATAATTCTTTCTCTTTTATCAATGGAAAGGTAGGGGAAGGGACTAAGAATACCCTCTTTTATTTATTTAATCTCAGTTAGAGAAGTCTTGTCTCCCCCACAACAACCACTGAACTAAATGTTTTTAAGAAAACTACTGTGGAGGAGAATAATCTCTTTCAAATATTTCAGAGCCACTGTGTTTGTCAGGAACGGATTAAAACATTTCACTGTCTCCAGTAACAAGAAACATCCCTTCCTTCCAGTAGATGCACTGAAATGCCCAATTTAGAAAATGTTTTTCCCCAAATAATCTCAAAACTGAAAAAAAAGTTGCCAAGTTTTCATCTACAATATTGAAGAAGCCCTTCTAGTCTGTATTTTAAAAGTTGTCTACTGATTTGCATCTATTGTCTAAAAAGAAATGTTTGATTTAACAAAAGAATTGGGCAAGTAGTCCTATGTTGATGTAAATGTCCAATTCTGTAGTACAACCATATGGATGTGAAACTATGACCTTTAAAAATAAATTTTGTCCTATATTTTCCATACTATTAGTCTTTATTTTCTTCACCTGTGGGTAGCCATTAATTTAGATATTAAAGAGTTATTATAGGGGCAGTCGCTATACAAATATTTGTTCAAACACTCACAAAGCACCCGGACAAACTGATTTAATAAATTAGATAATTTTTTTTGTATTATTACTAAGGAAGAAATAAAAGTCAAACCAGGCATGTCAAAGATATGGTGACAGACTCCAGGTCCAAAAAAATATTTAGCTTTGGTTCCACAAAAAGCATTTGACTTTGCACTAAGATTCACCTTGGAGAAAATGACTGTCCAGGTAAGAATTATGATGAGAGTTTCCTCCTTGAGCAGAAAACACAAATAAGATTCTATTTTACACTTACGTGTGTTCAGCACTTTGATAACTTGTCTCCACTTGTCATATAAACCCAGGTAGCAGTTACACAACAGCCTTCAGGTGATCACGCTGCACTGAAGATCAATTGTAACTCGTTTCCCAAGTCCATTTCCACTGGACCACTTTTAGAACTTTTTTGTAAACATTGGATGTATAAGATGGATTTTAATTTAAACTCTTACAGTGTAAAAATGTACTGCTATTTCTTCAGCAGCAGGTATCTTATACAATTTTGATTTCATAGCACTCTAAAGCCACCACCACTTTATTCTTCTGGAGAAAAAAAATAACTCCACACTGATACAGAAATATAACAGCCTGTTCCTGCCAGCTATTAAGTTAGCAGGAATTCATGAGTAAGTCATAATATTTTCAAACAACATATATTCATAAAAATATTGACTTGACTTAGCTACATCCTATATCTACAAGTAATGTGAATATTCTCTCTAGCATAGATGTTCACCGAAGCAGTTAACCTTTAGCAAATAAAATCAGAGTAAAATTTAAATGAACAGTCAGTGTTCATACTGGAAATGGTCCTCCAGAAATCACATTCTATCAATTCAAATCCTGAAACTGATCAATACTATATTAAAATAAATGCTTCTTGTTTTCCTAACTGAACAAAATTAACTGACTCCATACATCAATACTATATATCATTTCTCACTATTTCAGATGGTTACTCATACCAGTGAGTCCAGATGTGCACCCTACCTTGCTGTTATATCTTGAGAAGAGTATAAATACACTCTTAGAAATAACCTGATCCCATGATGTTGGCCAGCTGCCTACAAAAAGCTAGAAATTAGCTAATCTCTTATAAGATACAATGGTAAACTTCAAGTGCAAGAACAATAAAAAATAATCCAAAAACAAATAAACAAAGTCATCAAACTAAATTGAGAAGGTTTCCCCAGTATCTTGTATAAAAATATATAGTAAAATCTGGTTTATATTTTAGGTTTTGGTCTTGATTGTTGGTTTGTATTTATGCTCGTATATACCTCAGTAAAAACAATACAGGCCAATTTCTAATTGCATAGATAGTAGCACATGACTCTGGTTTGGGGTGATTGCTAACCTTGCTACTTAAACTGGAACAAGAAGTATTTTTAATGCTGAAGATGTCAGGAAGACATGTAAAAGATCAACAGGTCACATTTCATAAAATGATTAATAAGTCTGTTTCACATAGAAGACATAGCACTAAAAGCAGTAATGGAACATGCTTTCGACCTATTGATAAAAGTCATCATTTAACATAAGCAATTGGCCAGAAGGTATTAAAAAAATAATCAGAATAATATTGCAGAACTAAACAAGACAGTAGCTATTTGAGCCACTTCAATTTTTCACTGTAAAAAACATAACTGGGAAGTACAATTTCTTTTCCTTCCTTTCCCTCACCCCACCCAAATAATTACTATACAGACCAAAACTGAATCAGAGTAAAATATCTCTTAACCCAAGAAAACAAGACACAAATTCTTGTTTCAGTTTAACCCAAACTAGTTGCAGTTTCTCATGGGGATTTCTCAGAAGTTTTAAAAGGATTTAAATCACTTCAGCTTTTAGTTTATAAGTACCTGCATTCTAACAAGGAAACCAATCAAAATCACAGAGGAGACACTGCAGTGAACTCCACAGAAAACCCTTGGCAATTATGTATGATTTGACAAGGCTATAAAAAAATTATATTCAAATAAAGCGAAGTTTTTTCAGTGGAACTTTAAGCCACATATTATCCATCTTTGATTTGTTGCTCTATTCAATAAATAACCTTTCACATTTGAAGGATTTCCTAAATTAATGAAGAAAATGATCAAGAGAACACAAAATCATTACTACTTTGTTGAAAGTATCACAAATCCCATTGCATGGTCAATTCAAACTTTTCTTTACAGCTCTGACCACTATCTACATTTGTTACACTGTACTTATTGCCTAAGTTGGCTTTCTTTTTTGACAGCACAATTTTACTTCCAGACAAAACAGACCTATAGTTTTCCCACATAATATGAAATTACTAAGCTCAGGTTTTGTAGCACAGCTCAAAATCATGGTGTCAAAATACTGAAATAGGCTGGGAGTTGGGCTGGAAGTCAATTTTTCTTACCTGCTGTCTCTGCTTCTCTCCCACAGTGGGAATTAGTCTGCTATTTTACCTCCAGAAGAGAAAATTGGGATTGACTCAGCACTGATGCAACAAACCAAGAAGCAATCCTCCACTAATGCTGGGACACGATGGTTTTTTAAAAAATGTTTTGTTTCAGTTTGTTTTTTTAAAAATACTAACATAGAAAACCATAGAAAACTTACAAGTACTCTGCCAGTTAATGTCTGGGCAGATATCATGACTCCTGCCCAATCCTTCACAGAGGTCATCCATCCCACTTCTGCTGCCACATTCTCCTCTTTTTCATCTGTTGGTTTGCAGGCCCCATCAGCCTGTGTATCTCCACCACCATTGATCTTCTGGGCCTCCTGCAAAGTAAGTATTTGGGTTAGTTAATGTTTAGTAATTTGACAGTGAAAATCAGCATACAGTTGTGGCTAAGAAATGCTAAAAAAAAAAAGTAAATCAGTCTTCCTGGATTCCTTCTAGAAGAAGATAAGCACCTGCCTGGTCATATCTCTTTAGAAATAACAGAAATAGGAATGTTCCATGAGGTACCAGACTAAAAACTACATAACACTCTCCTTGACATTACATCTTAAACACATGTGTTTGGCATCAAATACACTCTATGTTCCTTCCCTATAAGGAGCATAATTGCCAAGAGCTATGTATGCAATTATAAGAGCTACATATTAACGAGTTTGTCAGACATACACTGAAGGACCTTTTGGTGTATTAGTTCAAAACAATGTGCATTAGGTGTGAACATAATTTCTGTACAGTTTTCATTTACTATCACTAAAATTAACTATCTGAGTAAGTCTTCACTGAGACTCCTGATGTAACAAGATGATAATTACCAAGTGTGAGGGGAACAAAATCCACTGTGGAAAATCTGCAGGGAGCTGCCATGCTATCAGTGAACCAGTGTTTCAATGAAAGCATTTAACATATCACAGGAATTCTTCCATCAGTAAGTGGCTCTCGTCGAACAGAGAGCTCGAAATTAAAGAGGACCCTCAGCTGTGCAAAGCTGCCTGATGAGTCCCATGTACTGGAATTCGATCAGTCTCTCGCGGACACTGCAGCAAGGATGTCGCACTCTGTAACCGGCTGCGCTGCCACAGTCACAGATGCTGCACAAAAATCAAGGGAAACAATAGGAAAAGCGAGTCTGGGTTGTACAGCATTTAAAACACATCATAAGCAAAGGATCAGGCTGTGCCGTGAGCATGCCTTTGGTGACAGCGTAATACTAATGACTTCCTGAGTACTTGACAAGTTCTGCTAAACAAGCATAGGGCAGGCAGCTGAATTCAGTGCTGAGACAAGCACTGAGCACTTGAACTGCACCCATAGATCTTTCAAGCTGTTGGTCTATGCAGAGTGCCTGAAGCACCAACAGCTTGAAAGACCTTGTTTATAGATGACTTGCCTATAGGCCGCTAAGCAGAAAATCAATTGCCATTAATCCCCTTGGGGATAACCATTATACAAGCGAAGATGTTTGACACCGGTTCAGTTATTATTATTACAGTAAGAATACTACACTGCCAAGGTCAAAAAACATTGCTGTGAGATGGCCTTGAGGACACAGCTGGACATAAAGGCAAGGGCACCTCCTGAGAGCAATACTGAGCTCATAAAAGAGTGGCACTGAATCTGTCAGTGAAGTGACAGTAGAGCAATGCTAAAAACGTAACATAGAGACCACAAGTTGTTTTTAGAGAATCTCAGTATTGCAGCTTAATTAACTAATCAGATTCTACTCTGTTAGCCTCCCTCCAAAATGCAGGCTCCATCTTATCAGCAATTACAGCATAGTGCATGACGCGGTTATATCAATAATAACAAATTATTCAGAGTTTCAACAGAAATTCAGTACTAAGCAAATAACCAGACAGAAGATAAAAGCTACCTTGTGTTTGCATGACTGAACCTCATTCTGTGACAAGTTTGGATACAGTGAATCAGATGTTTTGCACTCAGCATTGAAAAACTTACACAGCATCACACACGCAATGAGCACAACCTACAGAAATGCACTCATGGCTTCGGACAGTGTCATACGGCACAAGGCGTTTCCAGGAGAGTAACATTTGGGATGCACACCTTACTAAAAACATTCATAATTATGGATTCTGGTATGGAAAGCTACAGAACTACAGATCGTTAAACAAAAGGGGGAAAAAAATATATTTTATGGTAGTGACCTTGAAAGTATTAAGTTTGGAAAATTCTGTTATTGTTTACATAGTCCTTCCTTACCACCAACCTTTGTCAATATATCAAACAGAATAAGATTATAAAAATTAGATTCCCTAACATCCTGTAGAATAGTGGACAATTTACTTCATTGAAGGAAAAAGGTAGTTTTTATATTTTCAAAAGGTTTTAATATCCTACAGTTCTTTTTGCTGGATTGAATTTTGGTTGCCAATAGAATAGAGCAGTAAAATGTGACAGACTTACTCAGTATTTGATTCTCTAAAGGTATTAAAGTCTGCAATACATTTGAACTGCTGTATTTCTGCATTTATAGCATTTATTTCACCTCAATTAAAATCTCCCACCCATATTATTGCTTAATTAAAACAGAAGTAAAACAATCATCCCCTGCCAAGCGTTATTTGTAACAGTTCCATGATCAGCTACATACTAAGCCTAACTCTTGCCATTATTGTAGCTATAATTAACATGTATATTAGTTGCTGTTATGTAATATTTACATTCAGGTGGAATATTCTATATTTTTCATCTACATGGCTAGCTTCTTAGCTTACTTAATTAGCAGTTAAGTATTAAGAAAAGTTTATTCCCAAGTTGTTATACAATTGTGCAGAGATCACTAACGGAAATTTAAAGGCTGATTTCTTTACACTGTGTACAAATCAGTCCCGTTATTAACTGTGTAATCCTGTTCCATTGCTATTTCTTCACCTCAAAGCATTAGAGTAACCAACACTGCAACCTGAAGAAAAGGTGCTTAAAAAAACCCAACAAAACTGACAGCAACAGTAACTGTTTAATTATTTACAGCCTCAGCAGCTACAAGTAAGGTAATACTAGCTTTACCCACTCTGCTTTCCTGTTGTTTCACAAAGTGCTTGTTATTTTAATTACTTGATGACAAGAGCATTCAGGTACATTAAGTGAGAAGCAACGTATTTTATGAAATATGTATTTCCTGGACTTAATGACAAAACGGAAGAGAATGCATGACAAGAAGGGATGTACAGGAATCAGGACTCACTGTTGTAGCAATGGTTTGACATGGACCTGAACCAAAAACTTCAATGCTTCATTTTATATTTACAACAATAAATACATTTTTAGATCACAAAAATCCTGGGATGTTTAAACATAGTTACCTTAAGAAAGCAAACCAATAAGGGAAAAGACAATTTTGAAAATGTAGCCTTGCCTGCTTCACTTTACTTCTCTCTAGAATATCCGTATAAATATAGAACTAATGGCATAGACACTCCATTCAGCCCAGGGCTGCATAAAATAAAATCAGAAAATTATTATGAAATTTTAACATATCATCTGAGAATAATTTCTATCTTTAGTGCTCTAAAAAACCAGGATACCATGAAGACAACCTGGCAAGCTCTCTGAGTATGGTACTGAAAAAAAAACCTTAGTGTCTTGCTCAGATATTTCAGACATTACAGGAAACAGGCACGTAACTTGAAGGAAAACAACTGAGTAAAAGTCTGATGAAAGAAAGAAGATGACTTGTGATATTCCCGCTTATCTAACATTTAACTTGTATGAACATCACAGAAAAATCATAAATCATCAACTGCAATGAAATACAGCGCATCGAGTCATGTCCACATCACACAAGAGGAAGCAGTACGCTCAGTTTAAGCAGAGGTTTAAAAAGAGGGATACCAAAAGAGCAAGCCCAGTACTGGCCTTGGAATTCCATCCTCAAGGAGGAAATAAGAAAGGGCCTGCCAGAATGGCAGTTGCACCTGGTTTGAAGTATGCAGTAATTGTCCAGTAATAAAATGTAGTTTGGGGAAACAGAGGGAAGGGCTGCTTTAGACAATGATACCAACAACTTGCAATTTTATCCCTATTAACTGCCCCCCAATGTTAATTGAATTCCTAGAGCCTGCATTTTAGTTTTGTATCAGATCAACAACATTTCCATGCTGGCCACTCTTACACACTTGAAATAGATGTTTATATTCCTTTCTTTTTCTTTCATTTATTCCCTCAAAACAGATGCCATTTATTCCCACCAACAGATGACATGTGAAGAGGAATAATTTTGCATACAAGACTATTTCTCCTTTCTGTTAGGCAGACCTCTAAAACACAGTTTAGAATTAGTAGACTCATATCAGTAATTCAATTACATGCCCTTAGATACATCCTCTCATCATTCTGGTATCTCTGACCAGAGGTCTTAAATTTATACAAAGCCATAATACTATGCTGCATTTTCAGCAGTTGTGCAATGTACAGTGTACACCAAGACATTAGGTGTCTACTGTACAGATTGCCACAGCAGATGTTCTCCATTAGATGTAGTTACCACTTGTAGTCTTCATCTCAATAGTTACTACATACCAGTTAATCCAGTGCTAAAAACAAGAAAAAAAAAAACAGAAAAAAAAAAAAGCAGTTCACCTGTTCTACTGCAGTTTAGCAAACACAGAATATTCGCTGCAATATTAATAAACAAAGCAGGTGTCAAGAAATAAGTAGCTGTATGGAGACTTACAAACCTCTTTGAAGAGAGTCAATCTTGTAGGAAAGAGAAAATAAAGGCTAAACTTAACTGCATGTGTGCTAAGAGGTACTTCCTATAAACTGGCCTATCCACCGCATTTCTTCGAATATTAGGTTCTTAGTCAATATTAAGTTACATTGACATCAGTTATCATACTGTAGCTAGACTTGGGCTAGTTTAAAAGATTAATTATTCATACTCAGAAAAACCTTATTCCTTTCACTGAATACAAGGAAACAGAATGATCAGAAAACATGGCTGATGAGATAGCCAAGCATTTTTTTCTTATGAAGTATACACAAGCTATGTAATTTGGTGTTTGCATAAATGGCAGGTTAAGAAAAATTAAGTGCAAAATAGATTCCAAAACTTTTCTTATTAGTTTGAGATAAAACCCCGTGAGATAACTATTCTTTTTGTTTTCTG
>NW_009698440.1:0-782 GCF_000703405.1 Apaloderma vittatum | reverse complement strand
TCCTGCAAGAAGTCTGAGTGGCTCCTTAGCAGTCCTTACTTAAAACTAGAACCTTACCTTCTGTGCTGACCATAAAACAAAAAATATTCACTATGAAGAGTCTAGGTTCCAAGACCAAATATATTTTCTCTTCTTCTAGTGACCAGTTTTTCTGTTGCATTTGTGCATGCCTTCAGTAATCCCAATAGATTTTTTTTTCTGTGCCCTTCCTATTTCCAGTATGGGTTACTTGTATAAAATCCCCTTTTCATGTCATTGGTTTGACTAACAAAAATTGCTGCAGTAGAGAAATTAATTCTAACACCTTGACTTGAGAGGCAAGAGAAACTAGATGAATAAAATACAGTGTTTCAGCCGCAATCCCACAAACAAGTATAACAGGCTGTCAAATGAAGGGAGCCTGGGTATGGTTCTCACTTAAGAATCTGAAACATAAGACACCTACACTACCTGATATCTGAAGAAACCATAAAAAAAACTCAGTTCAGAGTTGAAAAATTCCTACACGTTAATGGAGATGTTACGATGTAACACCTCCACTGATGTAGACCAGTATTTCTGAATAACTGGAAATCTGGCCTTGAACTGGGGACATGCTGAAGTCCCTCTTCTGTCATCACATTTTCAGTTGTTGGTCACGTTATCCAGTCTCTTTGCGCCTTCACCCCATAGCTATAGAACAAGAGCAGTTTCTGTTGCATGGGGATCTTATTAAGGCAAACATATTTACAATTTTAAGTGTTTTGGCATTACACACTGTCGTGGTTTGACCCTGGCCGGCA
>NW_009698439.1:0-33196 GCF_000703405.1 Apaloderma vittatum | reverse complement strand
GGGTGTGAGTCACCTTAATCCCGGCCTGAGCATCCCGAACCTGAGCCATCGTGCTGAACGCTCGGGCCGTGACTCCCCGCTTCTTCCCAGGCTTAACTTTACCATCAGATTCTCCACCTTCTCTCCGGAGCAGTGCAGGGGGACAGGGAATGGGGTCACAGTCAGTTCATCAGATGTTGTCTCTGCCGCTCCTTCTTTCTCGGAGGGAGGACCCTTCCCTCTTCCCCTGCTCCAGCATGGGGTTCCTCTCACAGGAGACAGCTCTTCACAAACTGTGTCCTTCCCATGGGGTGCGGTCCTTCAGGAGCAGACTGCTCCCGTGAGAGTTCTCTGTGGGGCCAGAAGTCCTGCCAGCAAACCTGAACAAGGGTCGGCTTCTCTCTCCATGGGGCTAGAGGTCCTGCCAGGATCCTGCTCCAGTGCCGGCTCCCTATGGAGTCACAGCCTTCTTCAGGCATCCACACACTCCAGTGAGGGGTCCTACACGGGCTACAGGGGGACATCTACAGCCCCATCACCACCGTGGGCTGCAGGGGCACAGCCTGCCTCAACTCTTTGCTCCAGTGCCTGGAGCACCACTTCCCCCCTTTCTTCACTGACCTTGGTGTCTGCATATATTCTCACTCCTCCCTCTCTCTCTGCAAGTTACGGTGCAGTGACTTTTTCTTACTTCTCCAATACGTTACCACAGAGGTGTTACCACCATCGCTCATAGGCTCAGCCTTGGCCAGCAGCGGGTGCATCATTGGAGCCATTTGACTTTGGCTCTGTCAGACCCAGGGGAAGCTTCTAACAGGTTCTCGCAGAAGCCCCTGCTACCAAAACCTGGCCATGCAAACCCAGTGCACTTGTTCACATATGGTATTTTTTTGCCAGCTAAAGAACAGCTGAATACTGGTACTGGCCTGTTGTCTCCTCAGGGCCCTAAAGTTTACTGACTGCTTCTAGGACATCTTTTCATGTCTTCAAGGATGGACTTATATTCTTTGTGACAAGATTTGTTTGAATGGTCGCTTTTCTAAGAAGTCACTTGGTGTTAAATAAATTGTTTCTGTTGAGTTTTATGGGACTGTATATTTGATGAACAGTGAAAAAAAGAGAAGAAAATCCTGAAAAGCTGCTTTTTGAAAAAAAAAAAAAAGCAGCTTTGTGGTTTAGATGTCTGCTTTTCAATATTGACTGCCATCAAATTTAGTATTCTTGGTGGGCTCCTAGGCGTTTTACTCCGAGTGAGCTAATTCTGCTTTGGTTAAGAAAATTGTCAGGAATTATCTGATGTTTATAAGGATCAAAGTGTTCAAAGGGAATGTAAAGGTAGGCACTTGACCACATCTATTAACTACATAATATTTATGGATCAGGAATGAATAGCTGTAAGTTATCTTATAGCCTTCCCTGTTTTAATAGCTTTTGCCTAGTGCAGACTGGGTGATCTGAAGATGACTTGGTTTTGAGTGAAGAATGAGGTGATGTTGGGCAGTGTTTTAAAAGAAAGGTAAACAAGATCATTGCGGAAAAAAATCAGGGTATTGTGCTCCTGCTGGGAAGGAAATATTATTTGGTATAGTGTAATGCTGCATCGAGAAGGCTTCAGCTTACATTCTACCAAATGTAGAATATGTAGAAATTAGTCGTTTCTTTTATTACACAAGCTAAGTTGGTTTTATTATGTACTAAGAGAGATAGTATATGAACTGCTTTGCTTTCTTCGGTACCAAGAAGTTGTCTGATTTCTGTGACAGGGAAAAGAATCTCTGACAAAAGCCAATGCTGGGATTATTTAATTTGCTGTTTTTAGCAGCTGGTTAGCAGCATCCCTCATAACACATTTTGAATACCTAGAGATTATTGTTCCTTGTGCATGTTGGTTGCCAGGTGGGGGGGTTTGGGGGGTGTGTGTGCTTTGGTTTTGTGTTTTTGGGTTTTTTTTACTGATTGTGATTAACCAGTTTCTAAATTAGGCCAAAGCAGTGTTCAGTTATCAGGCACAGAAATTTGCATGGCAAATTTAAAAAATTAAGTTACTGAGAGACCAGGGAAGCTCTTCATTTTAAGGCAGTTATCATGAGCAATCTCTAAAAATTACTTAAATGAACTTCTAGTTTCAAGGCGAGACAAAATTCTACATATTATGTGCAGAACATATTATGTTAAACACACTGGTGATGATTTTACCACTTCCTTTACCTCTTTCCTTCTCCTGAAACAGTAAGTGATACGAAGTGCAGCTAAGGCAGCAACCAACACGTTGAGCAGCAATGACAGTTTGGTGAGCCACATCCAAAGTCATCTGGAAAGCTGTACTATAGCTGGGAGTGAAAGCAGAGATAAGGAAAACTGAGAAGGAATTGGCAGTAAATTATTTCAACTATTCCAGTTCTCAGGTTTCCGCTAGACTTTAATTAAACGAATTATATTGAGCCCTCTCCAGGGAATGTTGTTTTCAGCAGCTGTCTACTCTGAGGCTGGAGCACCTTGCTTATAAATATGTGGTAGTGGCCACCCTTTGAGAAAAGCTACTAGCTTACCAGCTCACTGGATGTGATATGGCAATTCCTATGCTCTTATCTTGTTCTCTTACGGCTGGTCCCTCCATGAGACTGGAGTCACAATGACAGGGTTTGCTCAGGAAATCTACAAGCTTATCCAATTTTATGGATGATTTCAGCCTCTCACTTGACTACAAAGGCAAAGAAGTTTAAAGGAGCAGCGGATGTTATCTGCAAGTAAGAGAGAGGATAGCAGAGACCCCAAAATAAGTTGATTTATCCTATTGGCATGGATCCAGAGCTTACTGCAAAACTCAGTTGGAACTGGGAAGTATGAAGTACAAACAAACTCCTAAGTAAATAGAGATAGCAACAATTGACAAGTACATTGGAATTGCCAGAATCATTAAGCCATATAATTTTCAGTCACCTGAACAAAGCTTCTTATTTTCCCTGAAAACAGAATTGTTCTCGTTTTAGGACCTTAGTCACTGGGAAGTTTTTCTGCTTTGTGTTTAGAAGGTTACACACATTTTTCCAGTTGGCCACGTAAGTGCCAAAATACATTGTCTGCATAATTTAACATGACTTGTGAAACCGAACTGAAAGCTTAGGTATAGAAATGCTTACAATGATCTCAGAAACTTTGCATTCCTTACTTTGCAAGCAAGGAAATCAAAGGCTGTAATCATGTTTTTTATCTGGAGCCCGCAGTACAAGAAAGATATGGGTGTGCTCGAGCGTGTCCAGAGAAGGGCCATGAGAGCAATCAGAGGGCTGGAGCACCTCTCCTATGAAGATAGACTGAGAGAGTTGGGGCTGTTCAGTCTGCAGAAAAGAAGGCTCCGAGGAGACCTTATTGTGGCCTTTCAGTATCTCAAGGGGGCGTACACAAAAGCTGGTGAGGAGCTTTCTAGGATGTCAGATAGTGATAGGACTAGGGGGAATGGATTAAAACTAGAGATGGATCGGTTTAGATTGGACGTTAGGAAGAAGTTCTTCCCCATGAGGGTGGTGAGACACTGGCACAGGTTGCCCAGAGACGTGGTGGAAGCCCCATCCCTGGAAGGTTTTACGGCCAGGCTGGATGGGGCTCTGAGCAACCTGATCTGGCGGGGGATGTACCTGCCCATGGTGAGGGGGCTGGAACTAGATGATCCTTAAGGTCCCTTCCAACCCTGACAATTCCATGATTCTGAGGTCTTGTAAATTTAGCCCAAGAACTTAAAAAAGCTTTAAAGATTACAACTATAGAACAGGATGTGACTGATCAGAGTAATGGGTAGCATTTTGAGATTTCAGATTTCTTGTAAGATGCTGGAATCTATTACAGAAAGTAGTTTAATTATGTAGTTTATTGTCTGTAATAAATGTAAATTGACTGGGTAACTTCCAAAATTTGCAATCAAATATAGATTTTATTTCTCATTAATCCCAGAAGCTCATTATTAGCATTTTGCAGAAGTCCTTTGACCAGCAAAGGTGGTGTTATTCACTGTCCTTCTTTCTCTGCATGCATCGGACAGATGCTACTGCTGTTATGTCTTGTGACATAGAATGCTGCAAAACCACATGAATGACGTAATAGTGTCCCAACAGACTTATTTTAAATATTAATACTGGAAATCTGATGTGTGCTGCTATTCTGCATGATTTTAAACTATTAACAGTTCTAGGCAAGCAGAAAAATTTTGAATGCATTGAATGGGGTGTCTATAAATACAAAATTCAAAAAATTGTGCCCGGAGTTAGTTTTGATGTTGATCAATACCTCTTGTATTAGTTAGTATTGACAACATTTTAATTAATGAGTATATGCAACTTTCTGACAAGCTGTATTCAAAGCATGCTCCTGCTTCCTAGTCCCCACAAAGGAAAAATAAATACTTTAAAGGTGTAGAAACTTGCAGCTGTTTTGGCAAATTTACTAAGAATGAGCTAAATTGTAAGATACTACATGAAAGTAGAAAGAGGAGAAAAGAGATAAAGAGATTTGTGAATGTATATAAGAAAATCGGGCCCTAAATTCCATTAATTTTCCAGTCGAGTTTAGCATGTAAATCCCTTTGTAATATTTAAAGGTGGAAGTGCAAGTTGTGTTTTCTTTGTAATTTACATGGTAAACATAAGGAAGGAGTAATATGAATTCAGACCTGTTAAAAAAAAGCTACACTGACATGCAGTGGCTATAGAGGTAATTCAATATGCTGCTTTCAGCAAAATAGGACACAAAAAGGTTGTCAGCTGAATACCACTGTCTCATTCAAACTGAACTAATATGATGTACTTTTTCCTGTGGATAGTGGTAATGAAGGAAGATGATGTAAAAAAAAAAACCATACACCCCCCCCCCAACCCCCCCCCACCAAAAGAGAAAACAAAAAGACAAAAAACCCAACATGAAAACAAACAAACAACCCCCCAAACCCCCTATCAAAATCACAAAAGAAAGCTATTTCTGTTTGTTCCTAAAGGGATCCCTAGGCTAGAGAGTCTCTAAATGTCTTTCTTGGGTTTTATTAAGCTAACATACCATGTTGACATTTGATTTCTTATTCCCAGAGGGATTATGTTGTTCTTTTTAACTATGTGTGTTTCAAAGTATAGAATGCTCTTTGAGAATATAGTTTTGAGCATCAAACTTTCCTTTGACAGATAGATAGAAGAATCTATAAAATGGAATACACTAATTTATCTAAGAATACAAGAGGAAAACTCCAAATGATAAAGCTAGCTTTTTATAACAATTGCCCGTTTATAAAAAGAATGATTTTGTCTTGCAACTTTTCAGTTTCTTTATTGGTAGCTTATCACAGTCAATTAAAAATCCCTGGAAGTGTCCAGAAACTCATGTTAATAGCACAATAATATCTCAGTATTGTGGGGGGGAAAAAATGTATTAATATACTTGCAGGTTGTGGATACAAAAAAAAAAGATATGTGTGAATAGACTTGCGGGTTGGAGGAGAAGCTTGAGGACTTCAGATTGTTCATAAAGCTTGTTCCCTTGGGAAGGATCCTTTCAAATGGGAGAAGACTGATATTTAGGGGCTATTTGCATTTGATGCCATGTGGTACGTTAACTATGTCAAAAAATACATGTTGAATCTGTTGCAGTACTGGCACCCTCTGTGTCACAGCTATTCCAGGAACAGATACTCACATCTTCGAGAGATCACTAAGAAAAGTTTTGAAACGTGTGTGGCATTTAAAAGGTGGTGGCTGTGGCAGAGGCGTTGTCGTCTGTGGTAGCGTGCAGTGGGTTTGGTGGCACTGGGGAACTGAGGGCAGTGACGTATTTCACAGCTTGATCTAAAACCTGCTGATGGAAAGATGTCCTTTGTCTTTGGTAGCTTTTCTATCAGGTGTTTTGTTCTCACCCTTATTGGTGTCTTTTTATCCAAGACAGGCATTAAGCATGTGTATGCTTCAAGTTTTTAGCCTTATTGAAAAATGTGTAAGTTGCTGTGGTTTTGATACAACAGAAGGCATGTGAAGATTTTGCAGTTGCTTGATTCCTGAAGCTTGTCACTTCAGAAACTCAACTTTAGGGTTGAAGAAACTTATCACTGCAGATCTGGCATGCTGGAGCGTAACACAGTATGTTCTGACTAGCATGTAATCCTTCAGCTGCTGACTGTGGCTCCAGGGATGTTAACATGGCACAAGCTTCTGTTTTAGATCACTTTCCATGGTGCTTAGCAATGTGCAGCCTTGGAAAGTGATTTATGAGCAAAATTGTGCAAAGGTTGAAAAAATCAGCAGTAAACAAAACTATTGCAGTTGCTGTGCATTTTGGGGCTTCTGTGATAAGAGCAGGGAATACGATGGCATTGCGAAGATGTTGGCTATGAAACATGCATTGCGCCAGGAGACGTGTAACAGAGTATTCAAAGTCTGCATAGAAAGATGGATAGAAACCTTTCCCTTGAGCTCACTGCCTGGTTCCACTGATGTGGTTCTATTGTCTTTGTGCACATACTGGCACCACTCAATATAATGAGCTTTATAAGCACGATATTCAGAATTTTTGACCGTGTAGCAAAATACTGGAACAGGTAGCAAAATGATGCTGTGGCTGTTTTGTAGGGCAAGCTTAATCAACTCTTACTTCTGTGACTACAGTATTTGTCCAATGATGTTAGCAAATGACTATAGGAGTGAAACTATTGGTAAATCTTTTGTCATAAATTTGCACGTTGCTTTTAGTATATTATACTTTTTTCAAATCCATGACATTAATAGTTCATTACTAAGCAAGAGTTTAAAAATTAGAATTTAATTTTCTGCTGTTCTTGTGTCCTTTCCTACGTTTTTCCTTCCAGAATGAGTTCGAGGAATAGAGTGTGTATTTCTCAATCCCTGTTAGTTCAGGCCTTTTTTTTTTTTCTTTTTTTTGTGAGGTGTTTTGGTTTTGTGGGTTTTTTGATTTTTTTTTTCTTTTGACTTCATTCGAACAACTTTATAACTTCTCAAAAATACCTATTCAGAAAAAAAAAGGTGGAGGTTAGAATCATAGAATCATAGAATTGTAGAACAATTCAGGTTGGAAAAGACCCTTGGGATCATCGAGTCCAACCATTGACCCTGCACTACAAGTTCACCCCTAAACCATATCACCCAACACCCCATCTAAACGACACTTGAACACATCCAGGGATGGTGACTCAACCACCTCCCTAGGCAGTCTATTCCAGTGTCTGACCACTCTTTCTGTGAAGAATTTCTTCCTAATGTCCAACCTAAACTTGCCCTGTTGCAACTTGCAACCATTCCCCCTGGTTCTGTCCCTAATTGCCTGTGAGAAGAGACCAGCACCAACCTCTCTGCAATGTCCTTTCAAGTAACTGTAGAGCATGATGAGATCCCCCCTCAGCCTCCTCTTCGTCAAACTGAACAGACCCAGCTCCCTCAATCGCTCCCCATAAGATCTGTTCTCCAGGCCCTTCACCAGCTTTGTTGCCCTCCTCTGCTCTCGTTCTAACACCTTGATATCTCTCTTATACTGAGGTGACCAAAACTGAACACAATACTCAAGGTGCGGCCTCACCAGTGCTGAGTACAGAGGGACAATCACCTCCCTTCTTCTGCTGGTCACAAAATTTCTAATACAAGCCAGGATGCCGTTGGCCTTCTTGGCCACCTGGGCACACTGCTGGCTCATATTCAGTCGACTGTCAATTAGAACACCCAGGTCCTTTTCCACCAGACAGCCTTCCAGCCACCCTTCCTCAAGCCTGTAGTGCTGCATGGGGTTGCTGTGACCAAAATGCAGGACCCTACACTTGGCTCTATTGAATTTCATACAGTTGGCCTGGGCCCATCGATCCAGTCTGTCCAGGTCCCTCTGTAGAGCCTTTCTACCCTCCAGCAGATCGACACTCCCACCCAGCTTGGTGTCATCTGCAAACTTGCTGAGGGTGCACTCAATCCCCTCATCAAGATTGTTGATGAACATGTTGAACAGGAGCGGTCCCAGCACCGAGCCCTGAGGGACACCACTCGTGACCTGCCACCAACTAGATTTATCTCCATTGACCACAACTCTTTGGGCCCAGCCACCCAGCCAGTGTTTCACCCAGCAGAGTATGCGCCCGTCCAAGCCATGGGCAGCCAGCTTAGCCGTAAGAGGTTGTTAATTTTGAGATATCGGATTGGAAATAATGAGAATTAAGGAAATCACTCCATGAGAGTAAGATTTCCTAGTGCCACAAATTATGTTTAAATATAGAATCAAGTTGTATCAGCAATAAGTAAAGGTTAGCATCATGTGGCAAGTTAACGTGATATGTAGAAAATAGTTACTAGTGATGTTGGTGCAAGAAGGTGGGAAAAAATTAAAAAATGTAAAATAAGAAAGATAAATGTGTAACGCCAGGATTGAAGATTATTTCAAATAAATTTAATAATGAACTGTCTGTTAGAGCAGAAATGTGAGTAATCTCAGGAAAGGTTTGAGCACCTGCAGGTGGGAGGTTAGAGTGAAGAGTGATTCAAGGAGAGGAGGAAAGCATTTGGAGAGTTAAGGTCCTATTTAGTTATTTTAATAATGTGAAATGCTATAGCCTGTATAAGACAGATCATGCAATCTTATCACAACAGAAGCAAAAAATTATATTTCATGTCTACTTTGAGCTCAGGGTGTTCTTCCATCATTTTACCTGTGGAAAGTCCTGTGCTGTGTCACTCATACTCTGCTTTTTATTGCCACCTTAGTTAATTAAAGTTGGGCTGACCTGGTGTAGTTGTTCATATTTTCCAAGCTACTGTTCTTATAATAAGCTACTCTTACAACAAAATAGAGTAATTCTGTTTGAAAGGGACTTCAAGAGGTGTCTAGTTCAGCCTCCTCCTCAAAGGAGAGTTCAGTTCTGAGATCAGACCAGGTTGCTCCGTTTTAACCTATTGAATCTGGAAAATTTCCAAGGATGGAGACTGAAGCCTCTCTGCGCTACCTGTTCCACTGCCTGATTGCCCATATGATAGAAAAAAAATATCCGATTAGAACATCTCTCATTTCCGTTTGTATCCATTGTCTTTCATCCTCCAGCCAAGCACTGCAGCGAAGAGCCAGGCCCCATCTCTTCAATGACCAGCCTGTAGGTGCTGGGGACTGCTGAAAGGTTCCCCTAAAGTGACTGCTTCACCAGGATGAACAAGCCCTGGTCCTTCAGCCTCTCCTCAGAGGATGAGGACTCCAGCCCAGTTACTGTCTTTTCAATTTTCCACTGAATTTACGATTGAAGAGGATAATCGCAACCCACAGGTGAATGAGAAAGTGGTCTATAGAATTGGAAAGCAAAAGCTGCCAGAACAAGAGAGAGCTCAGGAACAGAGGAACAGGGCGAAGGGATGCCTCACTCTCCAGGCCCTCACAGCATATGCACACAGCCTATGCACACAGCCTGGGAAACCAGAACTCTGCGTGTGGCCGAGACCTTGCATGCTGACATACAAGGAGAAGCCAGTGTGGGGGTAACATCATGGTAGGAAAGTGTTACAAACCATGAAATTAGGATGAGAAAGTGAAGATAGTATCATTTTAATTTTTTATTTTATTTATTTTTTTAAATACAGCTCAAATTTAGAACATCTCCAGATCGGATACCCTCATTCTTACCCAAGACTTTAATCTCTCTGACACCTGCTGGAAGGGCAGTACAGTGGGATGCAGTCAACCGAGGTTTCTGGAGGGTGTCAGGGGTACCTTCATGATACAGGCACTAGATGTGGTGCCTGCAGTGGAGTATAAGGAGACATAAATCAGAAACAATGTCAGGGAATCTCACTGTTCCAGATTTCAGCCCTCCACCTTGTGTAAATCATGTAGGCAAAATTTAAAGGAATGCAAAAATTCAAAAGGTATTTTAATGAAACCTCTAATAAGAGATACTATTGTTAGGCACATATACTTAAATGTCCTTTACAGAGCTTTTATATTTAGTTGAAATCCAGGATAAAATGGAAGCTACAACTTACTCCCTTTATTTTGCTTTATGAAAAAAATAAACAGAATATTAGTAACACTTTTATTTTCTTGTTATAAATACTCTCCTAGTTATCACGTGTCATATCTTTCTAAGAACTAGTATTATGTTTTGGTAGATCAAGTTAATGTTCTGTACTTTTTTATTTCTTTTCCTGGAGTCTTTTGTGTGATAAATTTGCTTTACAAAATCTATGACCAATAACACTTTCTCCAGATGACACTTTGCCACTACTAGTAAGGCAAAAGAGGTTATATAGCAGTAGCAATAAATAAGTGAAAAAAATTGTGCTGGCCTGATAAGCATTAGCTGGCTTTTATATATGACTCTGATTTTATGATGCTTAATTCCCACTGTCAAATCAGTGGGAAAAGATTCCTTTAAACCAGAATTAACAGCACATATTTTTTCCTCTTTCATTCTTTCAAAAAACCCTGTATTTAAACTTATATTGTAACCATAATACATGTAATTATCATATCGCACTTTCCATTCTTAAGCCATGTGGTTTTGTCTATTTAAGACCTTTTTATAGCACAATAATAATAGGATTCAATTTTTACAGAAGTAGTGATTTAGCTAGTAGTGGTTTGTGCTTTAGAAGCCCTTGCTGCATACTTATTTCCTGCGCTTATGCCATAAGGAAAAAATCTCTCTGTTTTCAGTAGGAGCGGTGTCCATATAGATAGACGTGGAGAAGGACTTGCTGTCTGTGATAAGTAGTTTTCTTTAATATAGAAGTGAATTAGGAAAGCACTGAAGTCACGGAAAAGCTGTCATACAGTTGTCCCTGGAAAATTTCTCTCTAGCTGCAGTACTGCTTCCTTGTCTAGGCTCGGCAAATGGGAATTTCCTTGAAGATTTTTAGGAAGATTTGCTTATTCCGGCATGCAGGAAAAATCATGAGCTCTATTAAAGAAGAGAAGGTTATAATCTCTGTAAAGATGGGGCAGCCCGCTCTGTGGGGATAGAGCCTTGGGTTGTGCATGTATGGTGAAGTAGGAAAAATTATTAGCTTTAGCATAACAGTTTTTTCCATAGTTTCAAAGTAATGTTTATTTTCACAGTTGTCTGTGTGAGGCATATGATGTGTTACAGTGGCTTATAGATAGGCAAACTAAAGCATACAGAGCTATTTTTATCCTCACTTAGGTCTCTGCTTGCCTGGGCAATGCTTCTGCCAAGTTAGATGATTTCTGTCTTGAACACTCCTTTTGTAGCTCTGGCTGTTTGTTCATCTGCCAGTTACTGCTCTGTACAAGCAGAAGTTATTCAGGTATGATCTGCAGTTTGTTTGAGGTGGTGTGGTGTTTTGTTTTTTTCTTTGGGAGAGGGAGTGGGTATATTGAGTTGTTCCGAACATGCAAAAGTTCTCAGCAATTTTATAGTCAGCAGCCTTGACTGACGGAAACAAATGCATTTGGATCAAATATTTTAGTCTGCAGCTTGAACAGCGTAAATGGAGAGCGTGGAAACTGCAGGGAAATTAATTTTAGTGGGGTAAGCCATGCCATCCTGTGAGTCATGGAGGGCTAACGGAGGCAGGGGTAGACGTGAGGATGATTCGAGGGCACCTGAGCTTAAATCCTCCTTTGAATCCTTCTCCAGACCCTGGAAGCTGAATCTTCATACTTTACAGCCTAGCATTTCCATACTTTCCTCCCTTCTTTAGGTTAAAACTTAAAGAATGAGGGTTGGAGTGTGCATTTGGGGTTTTTAATTTATTATAATTTAATTTTTGAAATACTCTGCTGCATGAACTTTGAGTTCTTATTAATTTATATTGAATAGAAATCCTAGCAGAATTTCATTCCCTGGTTAGTGTCTAAAATTTATCAGATTAGTTACTTCTGTATGTGTAAATTAACATTTGATGCCACTGATAAGAGCACGGTTACTTTTATTAGTGTTATAGCTTTTAACTTTTTTCTGCTGTCTTGGTTTTTTTCCCCCTAGTACAGTCTCACATGATTATAATGATTTTGTATACAATGCTGTGTTTTGGCTCCAAGGAGTATAAACTCATTAGGGAATAGTCAATATTTATTAGTAGTTTACCACAGACTTCAGGCAAGTGATTGCCCTAAAAAGTTGAATTCTACTGTAAAGTAGTCCTATCTTGAAATTAATATATTGTTTTGCAAATTAAAATTGTTCCTCCCATGTCGTTGCAACTCTGCATATTATATCAGTAAATATCTTGCTATTATGAAAATAGAAGGCATAATACGAGCTTTCATCATCCAAATGGATGCAGTACAGAGTAATTTTTAAAAGTAGATTGTATTTCCATACTGGAGAGAAAGGTACTGCTTGTGATATATGATTTAATGATAAAAAAAATAGTTATCCTTTAGCTTTGTTAAAAGCAGAAAAACCTGCAAACTCATCAGTCAGCTGTATATTAGATTTCAAAAGACATCTCACAGTATTTCACAATTCTGTGCTCCTGCTTGTTGAATGAAAAACAGGAGCGAGAAGGACATTTACTAAAACAGATTAAACAGTACTGGTAGCTTGTATTTATTCATGGCACAGAAAATATCACAACTCCTATAATATCACGGGCAAGGTCCACCTCACAGTAGGAGTTGGAAGCGGTCGCTGATTGATGATGGGGTGGGAAGAGCCCTGTCCTGTTCTCAGAGGCACAAATAAGAGAATTGTGTAGCTCCCTCTAGCTGTTAATTTGTGTGCAAATTTTCTAGGCAATTTGCACACAGAAGAGATTCAGATAGTGGTTTTTAAATGTTCAGAAAATTTCACTTTTTTTTGTTTTTTTCCCTCTCAGTCATTCTGTTTCAGAAAAAAAAGAACTTCTGAATAATAATTTATTGTCTTCGCTTATTATTTTTTGTGGGAAATTATCAAGATGTGCAGTGATTTTAGCACTGTAGCACTCAAGAAGAAAGGAATAAACTAGGCAGAAAAAGTATTTCAGGTTGCTTTATGAACAGTTCTGAGGTTTGAGAAATCATCACCATTTGGATTGACACCAACTTCTGAGAAGTTCCTGTAAAATGGGAATTCAGGTCTGATACTTGCAGCAGATAGAAGAGACATTTGTATAGAGGAAAAGCAGATTTAACCTGGATAGGAAACACTAGGGAAAAGAATCTTCAACCTGAGCATACTCTTGGATGTAATTTTTCTTGCCAATCCCCAAAGAAGCAGCTTTTGAAACACTAGACAGACAAACAAAATACCCTGGTAGAAATGGATAAAGAGAGAGAAGGAAAGTGAGCCCTTTTCAGCAGCAGTCCGGGATCTGAGCCCAAGAGGGTGTTAGAAACATCAGCAGGAGCCGGAACAGGTTGGCTGCTGGCAGTCGGCAGGGGAGCTGAACTTCAGAACTGCTGGTTTTAACAGCAGGAGCTAGGCCAGGTCATTTTTCTTGTACTTGCTGGGCTAAAAGTCCTTCTGGGCACATAACAGTCAGAAGGAGCAGATCTTGAGTATTAAAAAAAAACCCCAGATCTTGAGTATAATGACATAATCACATAGGTTTTATTTGTTAACATCGAGCATTTCAAGGTAGTGTTGTTTGCACATCAGTGGAACACCGCTGCACACAAAAGCACAGTAGCAGAAACTATATTTACTATGGGATGTCACATAGCAAGTCTCTGCAAGACAGGAGGTTCAGGTTTTATCTCTTATCACTGAAGACTTGTCACAGAACAAGATATCTATGACCGAATTATGGCACTTAATCATCTTTCACATATCATCAATCAAGGAAAAAAAATATTAATCAAGATGGGCTAGAACATCCTGATTTAACTTACAGTACAGCTTTGCCTTCCATCACTTTGTGGACTGCAGTAATGGAAACAGGACAGTTCAGGTGACTGAAGTGTTTAGGTATCTCATTGCTATTGGAATGGAATAGATCAAGTGCAGGAATACCTTAGTTCTTTTTTTACTGTTATCTCTGCTAAGGAGGGATCACAACAATTACAAGGAACTGCCGGAAGTGTCATAATGAGCTTGTATCTGGATTTCAAAGCACTGCAAAGGCTGTTCGATCACCATGACTGAAATTTCACTATTCCTGATCTGACCATCATTAAAATCTTGGATAAGAATCTGCTAATCAGAGCTCAGTTGCTCAGCAGAGGTACTGCAGAGGCAATGCCTCCTATCCATTAGCTATATGCTTGCCAGTTCTTGGCAGGGATATGACCCGAGTTGTTAGGAAAACCCCAGTGCTGCAATACATAAACATGCAATGAAAGGTTTGTGTCCTGGTACTTGAAAAGGGGGTGTGAGGAAAGGGAAATCTCTATACTCTCTTCTTTGCCTTTTGTGTGCCACTGTGGTTATTATGTATGCAAGGGGGTTGTTTGCCAGAGTGTAGTGATCCATTGCCTTGCCTCAACTTTCTGTCTAGAAAACAAGAAAACACCTCGTGGAGAAGAAGCTGCTTGATGCCTTGAATACAGATGATGCTTACGGCATATTTAAATCTCATCCAAGTTTTGTTTAAGATTCCATTAGGATGCAGTTGTGAATGAGCTTCTTTTTGCATATGTAATTAGAAAGCAGAACAGATGGGAAAGGCATAGTTTAAAGTGATCTGTTCATTAAAATAACCAAAGCTGCAAAGTGTTTGTTCCCCAACAACGGATTTAGGATATGAGACTCCTCAGGCTTACAATTTTTTTCCCCTGTTTTGAGTTTGACAACTGTGAATGAGAATGATGAGATCTCTTTTGCTTCATTGTTATTGTTAGATATCACCACAGTTCCTTAGGGCAAGTTGATCTTTCGTTCCCTCATATGTGGTTTGTGCTCAGTTAAGATATACTAGGAAGCAGTGGGTATTAAGAAGCAGACACTACATCAAGGGATTTATTTTAATTGCATTTACTGTAAGAAAGATCTACTGGGATTTAAAATATAATATAGTGATTTCAGTGTTCTTTTTTATAAGATCTGTGTGGACTGTGTCCTGATAACTACTGTTATCCCTTGGGTTATTTCTACTCTTTCAGGTTTTTTAGATTAAAATGAAATAGTTTTTAGAAATATAATTAGGGTTTCGTGTCACGCCTTGTCTGGTGTTTTTTTGTGGACAGGAAGTCTTCTAAAATTAGTCCAACAATGTCCCAAGAACATATACTAACTGAAATAGTCCTTATTGCCCCTTCCTGCCTATCCTCCCCCAAAAAAAAGGAAAAAAGAAAAAAAAAGTGTTGCATAGTTTAAAGAAATAATATATATACTTTACCAGAGAGTTTAAGCCACGCTGACGGTAGACCCAGTAAGTGCCACCAGAAATTAGTAAAAACATTCACAATGACTAGCAATGGACACTGGGTAGGCTGGTGTGCTACTTCAGCCTTTCAGAAGTGAAGATTAGTGCTGATACCGACCTCTCTGGAGAGATGTAACTTTCAGCAGCTATGATGGAAGGCTAATTTGGAGCATGGTTATTGGATCTTTCCTATCTTCTGCTACCACTGCAAAATGAATTTTATCAGATAAATTCTATAGGGAACCTACAGCTTTTTTTTACTGAAGTCCCAATTCTTCCTGCAGCTCTGGAAATCTACTATTGACACTCAGAGGTAGTTAGGCCAAAGGTTGCATCTAATTAGCCCAGTTTTTGTAAATATGATCTGATTTGGGGTATATTCTAATAATGAATTCTGGAGAAGAAGAAAAACAGTTGTAATTTCTGTCCTCTATTAAATATAACTTTTTACAAAAGAAATACATGTAATTTTAAATACAAGGTGATTATAACGCTGCTATTTTCTCCGTATTTGCTGCCTTCTAAATATTAACTTTTCTGAGGCAGAATGTTCATTATTTGCCCATCATCAGCATCATGTATGGCTTTGTCTGCAATTCCATCACTGCCTGAAGGAAGAACTCTTCAAATATGCAAAAGCAAATCCCTACCCGAGAGTTGGGGGCTGGATTATAAATCCAAATTTAGCTGACACAGTGGATAACTATATGACAATGCTCTGTATGATAAGGAAATAAAAATTGTTTATCCATTCCAATATCAGGAAAAGATTGCTTAATTTAGAAGTGGAGCTTTATATGAGGATTGGAGTGTCTTTGTCAGAGCGCCTTACCTGACACAAGATAACAGATCCTTACTCAAAGCAGTTTGAAATGCGAAGTGTTAAATCATCCCAGACTTCTCTGTGCATGTAACTTTTTTCTCAGTGTAACTAGACCCACTTAATGCTCTGACATTATTTGCTCTGTGTAAAGTTAAATGTTTTACTGTCTTTATACAGACAGTTTTCATCTACAACGTTAAAATGGACAAACAGAGGAAGACAAACCAAGAATGGAAACCACCAGTGATGTCCTGCTTAAGCATAATAGTGACTAACCGTGCAGTAGATTTATACAGTTTAGAAGTTTGGGTCTTTTATATCGTTTTCTAGGGTACTGCGGAAGATGGCTGCCTTTATTTTCTCTGAAATGCAGTGAATGAATGATCTCAGTATTTCAAAGTTTTCTTTTTTTGTCTTGATTTATCTTTTATGTAGAGGAATGACAAGCAATGTCTTGGAAAATAGCAAGGTTTCAAACAGTATTGATTTCATACTATTGCAGTGACCCAGAAAGTGTTATTTCTCATTAAAAGATTGGGTTGTGTTTTCCCCATACAAATAAGCAGATTGAAATGCTAACAACTTTTGGGGTTATTTTCATGTAATTGTTAAAAAAAGCATATTTTTGGTTTCCTTGCTGCCAGACTATAGAAATAGTCTATGATTAGATAAAGCAGTCCTCTGAATTATAACTGCCACAAATCCTAAATCTTCTATTTATAGCTTTTCATAGTTTGTTTTCTAATGAAATTTCTGACTAAGAATCCCCTTGTCCTTTCACTCATGTCGCTGAAACTTTTTATTGCTGATTTGAAAAGAGTAGAAAAATAGACTTACTGCAGTACTGGTATTTTTTTATTTTGTGATTTGAAGTAGGGAATGATGAACAAGTGTGACTAAAACAAGAATGGATTCTTCTAGTGCAAATTAATCTTCCTAGTTTCAGTCATGAATTCAAATTAAACTGCCGAATTTTTATAAGAAAGAAAAATTTGAACTGAAATGGAGCAGACATTTTCAAAAAATTGTCATTCTGCCCCTTCTTAGAGATCTGTAAGCTCAGCAGCATATTAGATAAACATCTAAATCTGTAAGCCTACGCCAGCTTTGCTACTTACTGATAATTTATTGAGGGGAGTGATAAGAAAGTTAAGCTAACTCATCATACCGACTTTCTTTGTGTGCAGTAAATGGGAGCTGGCTCCCTCAAGTTTGAGTAGGGAGCTGAAATGTATAATTAATTAAAAGGAAGACATTAAACCTGAAACTTTGCAAAAGTAGGCCCATATTGACCTGAATACTTTATGCACCTTGAAACACATTAACAGCTAACTTTTGGATGTGTTATTTGGAGATAGGCTATGTTTCGCTTATAGTTTTCAGTTGCATGGAATGACCCCATAGAATAACACATAACATGAAATCCACCAGAGTTTTCATAATGAAAAAAAGTTAAGTGTATGAACTTCAACTCTTGTACTGATGGTAGTACTATTTGTTAGTAGTTGTCTTTATTTGGTGGAAAATCATGAAGTGACTTAACTGTTACAAATTTTGTGTGTTCTGCATCACAGAGTGTGCTGCTCAGTAGTAGACTCTTTGTACATTTTTCAGTTGGTCTGCAGTAGGGACAGATCAAATGAATTTCTGCAGCTTGTTTTGAAAGTAGAGCTTAATGAAATATTTCATAGCCACCTTTTACCATAGAAATGCCTGTCTGGCTTTGCTGATTAAGACTTTTAGGCTTTTCTGCAGAGGAAAAATTCATGGATGCACAGAGGTAGGTGAGCTCAGTGTTGACTTTACTGTTGCTGAATTTGTAGTTCTCTGATATCTACCATGAAAAGTTCATGTACAGTCATTCTTGGTCAAGTTGAAATTAGTTGTCCTGTTTGTGGTATAGAGTGCTATACAGTGCAAATAAAAGTGTTTAGTGACTCTTTGCCACTGAGTTAATTATTTTGGCCACTGGATGGGTGACATGTTTAATCACATCAAATTCTGGAATAGAATAAAAATAAAAATAGTAAGCAGATGTTGTCTGCAATTGTATTTATTGCAGCTGTGCTACCAAAGAACTGCATATATGCTCCATACCTGTTTAATGAAAGGAAAACATATGATATGCATATGTTTAATATCTCTTAAGTACTTCATAGTTCTAATATGTATCCAGTGCCTTTTTCTGCCATAATAAAAAGTGCAAATAATGCAAGTAATAAAATTCAGAATATAGCCTGTAACATTAAAAATAAACAGTACACACCAAGGTATGAAGAATAATACTGTTAATAGGGTTTATTCAACAGACTTAATACACCATTGCCATTCAGTACAAAATAATGCTCACTGAATGCTACTAATGTGTTGGCATTTTGCTCATTTCTTAAAGATAACTCATTATTCTGTCATAGAATCATAGAATAGCCTAGGCTGGAAGGGACCTTAGAGATCATTTAATCCAACCTCCCTGTCATGGGCAGGGACGCCTCTCAACTAGATCAGGTAACACATGGGGACCAAACAGGGATCAAACCCGCGACCTTGGTGTTATCAGCACCACACTCAACCGACTGAGTCGTCGTATATTGGCCATAAACCAGCGTATTTTGAAGATAATGCCACATTGTAGAAAATAGGTTTGATTTCCGAATTTGCCACTCCTTTAAAACATGGAAGATGTGTTAAATATTTTGTCAGTAACTCCTCTGTTCCCTCTCCAATATCAAATCAACTTCTTCATTCCAGTGAGGAAGCTGGTTTTAATGAGTGAAGTATTTAATGATATGGTGAGATTTGTGCATGTGCACGTTTCTGGGGAATTGAGATTTTTGTACCTATTTAGAGTGAATGGAAACACAGATGTACCCAAATTCATCTGATGAAGACTTCAAAAAAGCCTTTGCCAAGGATCTCACAGGGGGGAAATTTTTAAATAGTCCAACTTTTTTATTAGTAATTCAGGGCATGTACCTGAAAAGAAGAAAAAAAGACCCTTATTAATCCTTGAATCCTTGAATCCTTGAATCGATGGAGGTTACACATATCACAAACAAAATGAACAAAGTAATTAGCTCCCCCAAACTACACAGCCTGATGAAACAAAGGGGAAGAGGAAACTTGTAGTTGATCCACACAGGCTAATTCTGGTGAATGGGTGATAGCTGTCCTGCCACACAGACTCGTCATAGAATGCTTTGGGTAGGAAGGGGCCTTTAAAAGTCATCTAGTGTGACCCCTCCTGCAGTGAGCAGGGACATCTTTAACTAGACCAGGCCACTAAGAGCCCCATCAAGCCTGACCTTGAATGTAGCCTCCACCTCTCTGGGCAACCTGTTCCAGTGTTTCACCACCAGCACTCTAAAAAATTTTGCCCTTATATCCACTCTCAATCTACTCTCTTTCAGTTTAAAATCATTACCCTTTGTCCTATTGCAAAAGACTTTGCTAAAAAGATTGCCCTCGTCTTTCTCATAGGTTCACTTTAAGTACTGGAAGGCTGCTGTAAGGTCTCTGCAGAACCTTCTGTTCTCCTAGCTGAACAACACCAACTCTTTCAGCCTGTCCTCGTAGGAGAGGTGCTCCAACTCTCTGAGCATTTTTGTGGCCCTCCTTTGGACCCAGTCCAGCAGGTCTATGTCCTCCTTGTGCTGAGGGCTCCAGAGCTGGGCACAGTACTGCAGGTGAGGTCACACCGGAGCAGAGGGGCAGAATCACCTCTCTCGACCTGCTGGCCACACTTTTTTGATGCAACCCAGGACTCAATTGGCTTTCCGGGCTGCAAGAACACCTTGTTGGTTCTTGTCTGGCTTTTTATCCACCAGTACCCCCAAGTCCTTTTCCGTAGGACTGCCCTCTAGTACATCATCCTCCCTTCCCGTATTGTCTGCTAAGCAGCATGTTTACGTATAATTCAAAATGTTTCTCCTTCATCCTTTTGCCTATTTATTTATTTACTTGCTTGGAAAGGCCAGAAAGCAAATGTGAAACTGAGATAGAGAATTAGGTCAAGAAACCAATGGGATAATATGTTTACTGCTGTCTGCACTATTGACTGAAAGTCTTGTCTCTCACCTATTATAGTTGGTTATAGGGCAAGCTGTCTTGCAATACTTGTGTTTCCATCTCATGGCCTGAGTGTGACTACGGTGTCACATATCTCTAATTTTCATCAGGCTTGATGTGAAGAGTGTTTTTTGCCTCTTCAGATGTCAAAAAAATGGGAAAGCACTAAAACTTTTCAATGGAATTGTAGATGAAGGCTTTCTGAAACTTAGTTGTAGTTTACAGTGAATTAGAGGGCCGAAGTCTTCTCTCCGTAATATGAATGTACAGAAAGAAAAAATACATTGTGTCATAGTTAAGTCTTTTCTTTTAAATGTGCATGATAAATGTCCCATTTTAATGTAAATCTCCTGCCTGAGTAAAAAGTATAAAACCCATAATGTCTATTTTAGCCTTCTTACAGCCATAGAATGTCATCCTTTTTCAACAGCTGCATTGCCGAAGGATATTTCATTGATGGATTTACCATCTCTCTCTTTCATAATAATTTTTGAATGCTTACATCTGAACCTTCATTTTTCTGGGGCCACCAACATGTCCTTTTACAAAGGCAGCTTCTGTACAGGGGCACCTTCTTATCCTTTGTATGCCATCAGTCTCGGATATGCCAATTGGTCAGGGATGTTAGGATAGGGAGAGAAAGCGGTGTCGGTGCTGTTACAGTGAGCCTGTAGAGCTGACGGTTCCAATCTCCTTGCAGAGTAGTCATGAAGAATCTATATTCTGTTTTTAGATGACCAGTATACCATTCTCTGCAAAAGTAGAGCTAATTTGAGTTTGGGAATATGTGGGAATGTGTTTTTTTGTTGTTGTTGGGTTTGGTTTTTTTTTTAACTAGCATTGAACTGTTCCTAACGCCTGAAGTGTTGTGTTTATATTACTGGGTATTATTACCTTTAGCACTGGGACAAAGCTTCTATTTTAAATCTTAAAAATTTTAACGAATTAGGTGTCATTGGTGTAAGGCTACACTTTTAATTAAAATGAGAGGCAGCCACTTATAATAGCAACTGATCCCGTTGATATAACAACACTAAAAGGTTCTGTGACCTGCAGATGTTAACACCTGTAGCAGCTGTGTGAGTTCGGAATTGTCTAAGACTGAGGCAATGCTGCCGCCTAATGATGGGAGTATATAAGACGCAGTAAAGAGTTTCTTGCTTGGTAAGCAGGCTGGGTTTGTGGGCATCAGCTGAAGTCTATAAATAAAATTAAAAGCAAAAAGAATAAAAGGCCCATGGACTAGACTGTTATTTCATGATATGCCAGGACATTTATTTGGTCCAAACTCAATACAAACAAACAAACCTGTAATCACTTTAGGTTTGTAAAGTTGTTTTCTGCATCTTAATGTCTGCTATGGACGTAAAGAGAAAGAAACTCCACTTTTTCTCTGTATTAATAGATTATTTTTTCTGTGTTTCATGTATTTCTTAATACTTATCAATATGGTTAATATATCATAATATCTAAATATCTTAGATTTTTTTATCATTTTCTGCAGTATCCAACTGCAGTTCTCCCCTGAATATTTTTTTGTTTATTTCAGAAGAATAAAAAATTGCATTTATGTCTGAATACTACATTTATCTATGCATCGTTGGTCTTCTTTATTTAGAACAGTTCAGTATAGTCTAGTGACTCAGAAGAATATTGTTAATAGTATTGCTGTCAAGTTAATTCATAGACCCATAAAGAGCTATAACACTTTGGTAAGGCATCTGCCAATGTAATCTGTGACAGCTTGCACACCCAGCAGATCAAAACTGGATCCAGCCATACTTGCTCCTCTTTTCATTTTTTCTGGTAGATCTTTCAGTTTGTGCATGATAATGAAACACAGGAAAGCAGAGAGCTTGCTCTTATTTCCTTCAGTTTTATCTATGTTATCTCCTCAACATGAAATGCTATTGAAAAGGCATATGAAATCCAAAGATTGTTATTGATTTGTGCCAACTTATTCTGACAAAGGATTTCATGGCAAATTGGTCAACCCGTGAGCAATTATAATTTGGCAAAACCTAATAAACTGTAATTAAGGCATTATAAAGGCATTGATTCGTTAGACATCCCATTAAATCATTATAATTATATCATAAAATGATTAAGGCAACAGAGATAATGCATTTGAAGCCTGTGCTACAGATGCATTTTTTTTTTTAAAGTACAATTATATTTGTCTTGTGTATGTTCAAGTTTTTTTGATATTATACTCTTTTCAGCGGGGCTGCCTTCCAGTACTCATCATCTTCACAATGTATTCCCTTCAAAGCCAGTGTTTGAGGTCTTAAATCTCTCCCTTCTGTTTCAACCCAACAGGTGCAGGAGGTTGGTCTCCATCAGACAGCGATCATTACCAATGGCTGCAGGTGGATTTTGGGAATAGAAAGCAGATCAGTGCTGTTGCCACTCAGGGCAGGTACAGCAGTTCGGACTGGGTCACTCAGTATCGGATGCTCTACAGCGATACAGGGAGAAACTGGAAACCCTACCACCAAGATGGGAATATCTGGGTGAGTTGTGGGTGTATGATGGAAGCACGTGCTGTAACGGTGATGGTTGATTGTGGTTTTAGGAACTCTACACTTTGTACAACTCTTTGGTGTAGTTTTTGTGAGGATGGAACAGAGCTTAGCTTAAAACAGTTACTCAAGTTGCATCTGCTGTCAGTAGGGCTGCTCCTGGATTGGCAAAACCCATTTGGGATGATAACAGTTGTCCAAACATGCAGATATTTGTTGGTTATTGGTGTTCCTCGATGAGTTTCCTATGCTCTGGGGGTTTTTTTTATGCTTTGTTTTTCCTTTTTTGCTTATTTCATGGAGTAAACGTGTGACACAAAAGCAGTTTTGAAAATTCTGCTCTTAAACATTACATTTTGGAAGAAAAATTTTTCTTCATTTGCAAACATGCTGGAGTAGTTTTATCACGTACGTATTGTTTTTTGTGCAGGTGTTGCAGGGACATTTATACTGTAATAATTTTAGGAAAAAGCATACTTGGTCTTGCTTTCTATGTTTTTCATGCCTAACCTGCTTATTTAACCTTGTTGAAAACAGTAGCCTTCCATTTTGGTGATAAAAAATTATAGCATGCCTGTCTTCATAGCAATTCTTTCAGATGGCTGTTCTTTTTCAAAAATACATGTCAAAACCAGTAAAATGCTCTAATTTTTTTCTGAAATCAAATTAAATTGATTAACTATTATGCCTCATTGGCAAAATTTTGTCAAAGCAGACAAGATTTAATGTGCTATTTTAGATTTGCATTTTTGCCAGGTGCTTCTTTTATTAAGGTCTGTTATTAAAAATGAATGTCAAATATAGAGCATAAGGTGAATGGTTTTATCTGTATAAAAGAAACTCGCTTAATATGTGGAGTGCGTAAAGGCAGTCATTTTTATTACAGTATGGATTTATTGAAAAAGCCTCTTCTGTGTGCCAGATAGGATTCTGAAAGAGGGAGAAATTAAAGCTGGGGGGACAGACCGGAGTGAAGACGAAGACATTGGATGCTGCTTTAGATTCCTTAGGAACTGGTGTTATGAATATTGCCCTTCAGGGTGGGGGGTTATTTTGTGCTTAAGCTTGGTATATGTAAAATTTCTCTTTTAAGACTGCTATGTGTATGAAAATAATAGCCTTTAGTGTTCCCTTAGATTTAGAAAAGCTTATTCAATGATTAGTATGGAAATCATGAAGAATTTGTTTCAGGGGATTGGGAGAGGGCTCTGCAGCTGCACTACTGTTATTCATGTCCTGCAATATTTATGCAATATTAGAAAAGTGGTTAAAAAAAAAAGCCCTCACAAACTTACCTTACCCCATCTTTCTTGCTAACAGTAAAGTTTAGCTTCTAGCAAAAAAAACCCCAAAAAACTAGGGGTCTTGACTCTTAACGTGCCTGAAAGAGCATTGCTTCTGTTGTTAGATGGTATCTGTGTATTGGTTTAATCATGAAAGCACTGTTAGTTATTAGTGACTCTTAAACTTAGTAAGCTCCCAAGGCAGGCAAAGTGCCTGAGCATGGAGAAATGCTGTTGTCCTGTTGTAGCAGCATTCTGAGGAGACAGACGTCCCTGCTGTGGAAGTGGGATAGTGCAGAATTTCCCATCTTGTCTTCCTCTTGGTGTTACTTTGTACAAGAAATTGACAGCAGCAGAAGCTGCAAAGGCTGAATCAGATTGCATGAATGAAGTATCTGGCATTGGCAATTTAAATTCATAAAGTCAGACTCTTTCTGACTGAAATGGCTGTGGTCATCTTAAAAATCTCACATGATTCTGATACCCTTAGAGATCCTTTCTGGAAGTGTTTAGTCTTTCGCTTTGGATTTGCAGCTTTTAGAAGTTCTATCCTCAAGAGAAGACCACTATGTAGCCTTTGATTAATGTCCCTCTTCCATCATTCCCATGCCTGAGCGTCATTGTTTCCTGACAACAGTAACTTTAAAATTAAAGAAGAAAGTAAAGAAAAAGAGGGAAACAGAAGTGCAGAGTTCAATAATATTTAATACTGAGGCAGTTATGATATCAAATTACACAGCCAGAGAACGAGACATGGGAAAGAAAAGGAAATAAAGTTGGCTAGATGAGTTGGAAAGAGACCGAAGGAGAAATAATTTCCAGCACAGATCTAGTTAGGAACAAACCACGATAATTTGCAGAAAATACTAAAGTGACCCCTTTTTGTTTGCATTAGTCAGGGAGGAAAAGAAGTTCTATAATTACCTTCCAAGTAGGAGAGAAATCAAAAGGCTCTTGGGAAGTCTGTGATGAGGAAAGAGCTTTCAAGGTGAATTTAGAGTAAGCTTCCCAATTCTGTGAAATAGATTTTCTGACCCCACCCCTCCTGGGCTTTTGGATATTTTCAATTTCCATGAATTTTAATAAGATGAATGAATGTGGCTTCTTTCTATTATATGCGTAGCAACTAGAGAATTTTGATCACCTCTCCTACCTTTGTTCTTGTAGTCTGAGATTCCACTTCTGAAAAGTCATGAGGTTTTCCTTCATATATCAGACCACTGGGGTATTTCATGTACACAATATATCTTCGTTTTGGTGTAGGTGATCAGTTTGGTTTCTGCATCCATGTCATATATCTGTTTGTCTAACAAATACATACCAGATGTGATTCTGCTGTTTCTTTTTCCTAACTCATTTATAGATAATGTAAACGCCTTACAGCAAGCATAGTGCAAATATGTCCTATAGGTATAATTAAAAAATGCTGACATCTTATGAAAACATTGAGACTGAAATTATAAGCGTTAGTGGCAGAGCTGAGAACTTCTAACATTCAAGCCTTTCCTAAAGGAAACGGGAATATTCTTAGTACGTTATCTTTTTAAAAATTTCATTACTCTAGTATGACCTGTGATCGGCTCTCATCCATCTCATTGTCTTATTCTTGGGGATGTCAAAGTCGGGCTGATCAAAGGAGAAAATGTTACTTTAATTATGAGTTTCAAAAAAATACTGAACAGGAAAGTCAAGTGCAGACACTTTGTGTGTGACCTCCAACTAGTGACAGGATGAGAGGGCACGGCCTGAAACTGCGTCAGGGAAGGTTTAGGTTGGATCTCAGGAAGCTCTTTCTCACGGAGAGGGTGCTCAGGCACTGGGATGCACTGCCCAGGGAAGTGGTGGAGTCACCAGCCCTGGAGGTGTTTAAGGAGAGGCTGGATGTGGCACTTAGTGCCGTGGTCTGGCTGATGTGGTGGTGTTGGGTCACAGGCTGGACTTGATGATCTCAGAGGTCTTTTCCAGCTTCAGCAATTCTGTGATTCTGTGAAATCATATTCTATTGTTGACTCTTCAGCCTCACTGAACATCAGTGAAGTTGCAAAGATACAAATTAAAGCAGACTGCTTTTTTTAATGGAAAATTTAGCCCTGGACCAAGCGGCTGCTGCTTCAACTGAAAGTAATTTAGTTTTTCTAGTTTTCTTCTTGTTTTTCTTTTAGTTTTAATTAAAGTGTATTATGCATAGCATCTGCATAGCTTTAAACACAATTTTTTTTTTTAAATACTTCTGATTCTGTTACTTTTGTTTTGGTGAAATAATCAGAAATCCTGTAAGTTAACTCTAAAATGAACTTTGGGGCACTTTGTCTGGGCACTGAGGAGCAACTTACTGTTTGAGAAATGCAGTCTCGTCGTTTACATGGTTCCTCTTGCTATTGAAGGAAGGAAGTTGGTACAGCCCAGTGGATTTAGCTTGCATAGGAAAAAGAGCTCTCAGCGTTTCAGAGTATTTTGAAATAGTGTTGAGCCAGAATTCATTGCATAAAGGAAGCACAAGTGAGTTGAATGATTAACTTTTTCAAACTGTGAGACTTCCGATGTTTAATACTCCTGGGTGTCTTTGGAAATCCCAACCATCAGACAGACCTAAAGTAACATTTAATATCTAGGTAGATTTAAGGCAATCATCTGCAGCTCTACCTAGCTGAAATTATGTTGGAGCCATCTGCTCAGCATTTCTGTTCATCCTGGCATGCTAATTCTGGTTACATTATTCAGAGGAAAATCTGCAAGCCTGATCACATTCACAGTTCTTTCCACCTGTTCTACAGAGCATCATTTACAGCTAACCAAGGACTTACTGCATATGTCTTAAAGTGCAATGATTTGTGTGTAGCAACTACAACTGAAGAAGAATAGATTCGAGCATGTACCCACTCTGTTAGGACATGCAAGAGTTATTTGCTTTGTAAAAACTGTCGTTGCTTTTTCCCTGAGAGCCAACTTATTTCCACGACCCTAAACTAAACAATATTGATGAAGGATGCTATGAAACAGTTGTTGAGTTTGATACTTACTGCTGCTCTCCTTTTTTGTGCTTACTCTGTCTTGAGTGAAAACTTACACCATAGAAGGATTTGCTAGTTTAATGGGTTTATGGGCCTGTTTTGGGTTTTTTTTTTCTTTTTTTTTTTTTCAAAATGCATCTGTTGAATTAAATTATCTTATTAAACCAATATAGGTTGTATGACATTACACTGACTTGCAGTTATGGGAGCATTTAAAAAATATGAAATGTGATTAGAATGGTCTGTGACCTGCTGTTTGTTGTTGCTGGGCTGCTACTGGAATATCAGGTACTATGCAGACCTATTTAACATGACAAAGGAGTTTGATATATTAGACAGTGCAAAAGTTTTCACTAGTGTTTAGAAAAAGGCCTTCAAGTCTTTTTGTTGTGAGTTTATTCTTATTTTCTGCTTATGGATGCCCTGACCTATCCTGTCTAAAAGGATTTTTATATCTGTTATCTTGTCTCCATAGTAATGCTTACAAGGTCACCAATTTCTTTTTTGCTGGCTCTTAATTCTCCATATGCTTTATTACTAGAAAAGCCTTTTTAACTTTGCTTTCATGTCAGAAAAAAACCCAAAAAAACCCAAACCAAAACTAAGTAACCTACTCCTTTCTCCCTGCCCTGAATCTCCTTTGTGCCTTTTCTTAATTTTGTTTTGCCTTAGCTTGCCTGGATGTTGTGTCTCCAAGTCCCTGTCTTCCTTTATCTTATAAAGATTGCTCCAGTCACTTGTAACAGCCAGTATTACCTTTATGGGTGTATTGAGTGAATGAGGTGGTGTAAGTCCCACCAAAGTCAATATGTCTCAGTACTTAGCACACATTGCTAACCTATACATTGACTGAAAGGGTATAGATACAGAGGAGTATTTCTTTTGCTCTAGTGAAGCTAAACTCTCTTATAGATTAATGTAACAGTCTCTGCTGTTATGTAAAAAAATATAACAAAGGGTTGATAGGATACCTCTAGAAATTCAGGCAGTTGCTGACAAGGAATTTTTAGAAGCCCCAAAGAAAAGAACTTTACAGATAAACATCAGTGCTATCCTGATGGAACCTGTGTCCTAATCTCCTCTTCTCTGTGTGGAATCTGTTAAGAGAAATTATATGAATTTTTAATGCGTTCAGAGAAACACACTCGAGGTTATCTGAAATATCATGGTAAAATCTATCTATGCCAAATGCTGTCACAGCCACAGACTGTATTTGTATTAAAATCACAGAAGATCTGATGGTCTTGTGCATGTTGGAATACTAAGATTAAGACCAAATTGGGCTAAACAATAATGGCAGTTTAAAATCCAGACTTTTCTGAAAACAAAAATAGAAACTTGCAGGACTCAATAATAGGCTGAGGTGCTCAGTGACTTTTTTGCCTTGCTCTTCAGTGGCAAGAGCTCTAACCACACAACCCAAGTTGCAGAAGGCAAAGACAGGGACTGGGAGAATGAAGATCTGCCCACTGTAAGAGAAGAGCAAGTTCAAGATCATCTAATGAACCTGTCCATGGGACTTGATTAGATCTATCCACATGTCCCGGGAACTAGTGGACGAAGTGGCCAAACTACTTTCCATCATCTTTGAAAAGTCATGGTGGTCTGGTGAAGTTCCCACTGACTGGAAAAGGGGACACATAACCTCCTTTTTGAAAAAGGGAGATAAGGAAGACCGGGGAACTATAAGCCAGTCAGTCTCACCTCCGTGCCAAGCGAGATAATGGAATAGATCCTCCTGAAGGCTCTGCTGGGGCACATGGAAAACAAAGAAGTGGTTGGTGGCAACCAGCATGGCTTCACCAAAGTCACATCCTGCCTGACAAATTTGGTGGCTTTTTATCATGTGGTTACAACGTCGGTGGATAAGGAAAGGGCAACTGACATCACCTTCCTGGACTTGTGCTAAGTGTTAGACACTGTCCTATGTGACATCCTGGTCTCTAAATTGGAATGACATGGATTTGGTGGGTAAGGAATTGGCTAGATGTGCGCCCTCAAGGAGTTGAGATCAATGTCTCGTTGTTGAAATGGAGTCCAGCGATGATGAGTGGAGTTGCTCAGGGATCTGTAGTGGGGCCAGTGCTGTTCAGCATCTTTGTCAGCAACATGGACAGTGGGATCTAGTGCATCCTCAGCAAGTTTGCTGATGACACCAAGCTGTGTGGTGTGGTCAACAAGCTGGAGGGAAGGGATGCCATCTAGAGGGATCTTGACAGATTTGAGAGGTGGGTCTGTGCAAACCTTGCGAACTTCAACAAGGCCAAGTGCAAGGTCCTGCATCTGGGTTGGGGCAATCCCAAGTACCAGTGCAGAGCGGTCCCGAGAAGATCGAGAACAGTCTTGCAAAGAAGGACTAGGGGATGCTGGCTAAATAGGAGGAGAACATGGACCTGTTGAAGCAGGTCCAGAAGGTGGCCAAAAAGGTGATCAGAGGGCTGGAGCACCTCTCCTGGGAGGACAGGCTAATGGATTTGGAGCTGTTCACCCTGGAGAAGAAAATGCGCTGGGGAGACTTTGTGGCAGCTTTTCAGTCCTCGAAGGGGACCTACAGGAAGCTGGGGAGGGACTGTTTACAAGGATGTGTAGTGATCGGACAAGAGGCAACAGTTTTAAACTGAAGCAGGGTAGATTTAGATACGAAGTACTTTAGTGTGAGGGTGGTGAGACACTGGAACAGGTTGCCCAGTGAAGCTGTGAATGCCTTTCCCTTCGAGATGTTCAAGGCCAGGTTGGGTGGGGTTTTAAGCAATCTGGTCTAATGGGAGGTGACCCTGCCAATGGCAGGGGGCTTGGAACTAGATGATCTTTAAGATCCCTTCAAAGTCAAACCATTCTATGATTCTATGATAATGTATTTCACATGTGATGCTATGGCTTGATTATAAGACCTTCTAAAGCCTACTTTTGTTTAGAATCCTTGAAATCACATATTTGTGCAGGAAGAAATACCTTTTATGTTATTTTTATTAGAAACATGGGCTCATGAGTTTGCTCATAATTTTAAATAACATTTTTTAATGGAAAGATACACTGACATTTTGGAAACAGATTTGATCAGATGGAAAGTAATGATTTTTTTTTTCAGTGCAATCTACACGTGCTATTTATGAGAGAAAGATATGTAATTCTATTGGGCTATCTCCAGAGACACAAGCAGAACTATTTTAAACTGTCACAGAGTATGCCAACCAGACAGAAGACAAAATTCCTCCTGATGTGGTGCAAGTAGTGTCAGAGCCCTCCTCCCCTGATTCTGTACAGACTGTTACATAAAAAACAAATTGGGGTAACGTGTTAGAAGTTTGCACAGTAGTCTGCTGTTAGTTTCCATCCTGAAAGATTATTTTCTTGTCTTTTGTTCTTAGAGCACTACTTGTCTGTTTATGTTAAACCATCAAATTTTAGGCAGATATCTAAAGGCAGGCACCTAATCCGTTTTTTCGCTCTCGAATGGCTTGCTTTTCAAATACCTTGAAGTGTCCTTGTCCAACAGTGAATATGATGGGCAGATCCTTAAGGAAGCCCACAAAAGTGCATTATGTACTTAATCAGCTCATCAATGACAATAGTCATGACTGAGTGGCATCATGCCTCACCTAAAAAAATCTTTCTAAGACGGAGGCTTTGGAGCTCTGGCCCAGGATTGGCTGCTGCACTGGGCTTGCATAACAGTAATGCTTACAATTCTCAGCTGGTGTGTATGGAGCTGAGCAGAATGCATCAATAGGCTCTTGAAACTCCTGGCATAGTAATGTAGGTTGCCTTCAATCCCTTGTGCTTGCTTAGGTGATTGAACCAGAACTGAATTCTCCAAGTTTTTGAATTTGTACAAGTTCTCTATAGACACAAATTTCAATTCCTAGGTTAAGATCTACTGGCTGTGACTGAATAAAATGGACTATAGCTATATCCTTGCTGCTTATCATCCCTCTTGTTTGGCTACCACTTGTGAATGTCAAGCAATTTATGTGGCTCTTATTATAGGAGAAAACACGTATATTACCAAAAAAATCTCTTTTATGACACTCTTGATCTTTTATTGTTGATAGATATTGTTTTTCGTGTTTTATCATACATTGAACAAAAAGTAGATCTATCATGGTGTGGTTTATGTTGATTCAATGTGGCTTATTTGATGCAAGTATCGTTGTGAACAGAAGTTCTAATGATCACCACAGATTGGAAAAAAACCTCACATAGAATTGTGTTACAGATATTTGGTGTGCCTTGAGTTAAATTAGAAAATGTGAAATTGCAAATCATAAGTCTTGCCCATTTACTTAATCAACAGGTTCCTTTATGTTAAAAGACTTGTGCAGTGTCAAATACACATAAATACTACACTTCTGTACATAGCTGTCTGTAGCACTGTTGAAAAGCTGATCTGCCAAGGACTTCCATAGCAGCTTCCTGTTTTTCCCTATGAAGGTGACGAAACTCTAGAACAGATTGCCCAGAGGGGTTGTAAGGGAGCTGAACCAAATGACCTGCAGAAGTTTCTTCCAGCCTGTGAGTCTGATGGTGTCTGAGATTTTCCCAAACTGCTAACTGTTGAAACGAAGAGGCAAATCAACCATAATATATTCTGTGCTTCTTCTCTCTTTGACACATGTGGCTTCCATTTCTGTCTGAAATTTATAGCTTACTTAGGCTTCTGTGATGAGATGCATCACTAAAGGTTAGGAAGTTTCAGATGATAGTTCCAACTTCAAGGTGAAACCCATCCATAACACCAGTAACCTAGTCATGGTTCAGCATTTCTCTCTTAATCATGGATTTGGTAAATTGTCTAAGTTCTGATTCTGGTATTATCACGCCTAACTTGAAATGTTGAAATATATACAGTCAGGGACTGTGTCTAGATGTATTGGTACAATACTTGGAAAAGAGGGGAAGAGATCTTACTGAAATTCGTTGGGAAGTATCATACTGCAGGTACTTAGGCAGGTGCAAAGCAGGAAATGTTCTCAGTTTTCATTTGCTTGGCAATGGTGAAAATAAAACTGCGCACAAGCAGTGGTTCATCACTCTTGACACTTATTTGATGGATTTCTTAAAAAGTTTTTTTTTCCTTTATTAATGAAGGAAAAGATACATCAGGAGAGCTCTTAAAGTGACACAGGTATGCATTGCAAATTTTAAAATCCTTATTTTGAAAGATGGTCATAGACAGCATTTTATGCTTCTTTATGTTTATGGTTTTTGAATAGTCTAAAGGTTTGTGTTTGGCAGAATAGATGGTTTTGTGCTGGTACGTGAAAGAAGTGGTTATGGCAGTTTGCATGAATCAAAAGCATTTTGGTGTATTTCTTCTGTTGCCTGTGAGGTCTGGTATGCAGAAAGCATAGCTTGTAAAAAGTTGTCTCCCATTTGCCTCTTGACTCATTAGGTGTTAACTTCCCAGTCAAGATGAGCGCAATTAGCTAGGAGCAAGTAATGGTTGAATCCACAAACATTGCTTCCATGTAAATTTCTGGGCTCCTGTGTCAATGGAATTGTACTTTTTAGCTCCTGGTCCTCCTTGGAGATTGGTACTTATTAACTGGTGAGACTGAGCTTCACACAGAGAAAACTGAGATAATGCACAGTGGGAGACTGTCGATTTAAGACTAAATCCTGTCAATACATTTGTAAATGCCTGACTTCAAAATACAAAACAGTTGCTCAGGTAAAATTATTTGAAAGCCTTTTCTTCCACAAATACATGTGATCTAGAGCCCCCTTAACACTACAGAGTAGATTCTTTCCTTCATTGAAATAAATTTCCATTCTTTTTCCTGGAATTTGAAAAGAAATTTAGAAAAGGCAAAAAAAAAGAGAAAACATAGTTCCTAGGCAGTAGACAGTGTATAAGCTCCGATTGGCTTAAAAAAGAAGTGCATTTTAAGGGGAAATTCGACAGTGCTTCTGCTGTGCAACATGTCTGTGCCTGTATAGATAACTTCAGCCTGAGGGTTCTTAATCTGACACTTTTTATGAACAATAAATTCACATTAAAAATATGAAGAAGTTAGATTTAGGCCAAGAAAACTCATATTTGCTATTTCTTAGGTTTTTCTTCCTGCCTTCGTTTTATTTTATTTTTTTAAGACTCCTTATGATAATTGGAGAACAGTATATTGTTTATTGAGAGAGATCCCATTCAGAAAGGTGTATAAGAAAGCACTTAACTTTTAGCTGGAGCTTAATTCTTGTTGAATTCAGCAGAACACTTTGCTGGACTGTATTGGGTTGGCCCAGACGGATTTTGGTG